>NC_041383.1:185348275-185409845 GCF_002162155.2 Triticum dicoccoides | reverse complement strand
CGAATAGGACAAGGAAGGGGGGGCGCCCCCCTTTCCTCTTTCCCCCTTCCCCCTTCCTTCTCCAACAAGGCAAGAGTGGGGAGTCCTACTCCCAGTGGGAGTAGGACTCCTCCAGGCGCACTCCTAGGGGCCGGCCGCACCTCCCCCCTTCCTCCTTTATATACGGGGGAAGGGGGGCACCTCTAGACACGCAAGTTGATCTTCGTGATCGTTCCTTAGCCGTGTGCGGTGCCCCCCTCCACCATATTCCACCTCGGTCATATCGTAGCGGTGCTTAGGCGAAGCCCTTCATCGGTAGAACATCAAGATCGTCACCACGCCGTCGTGCTAATGGAACTCTCCCTTGAGACTCGGCTGGATCGGAATACGAGGGACGTCATCAAGCTGAACGTGTGCTGAACTCGGAGGTGCCGTACGTTCGGTACTTGGATCGGTTGGATCGTGAAGACGTACGACTACATCAACCGCGTTGTTCTAACGCTTCCACTTTCGGTCTACGAGGGTACGTGGACAACACTCTCCCCTCTCGTTGCTATGCATCACCATGATCTTGCGTGTGCGTAGGAATTTTTTTGAAATTACTATGTTCCCCAACAATGGCATCAGAGCAAGGTTTTATGCGTAGATGTCATATGCACGAGTAGAACACAAGTGAGTTGTGGGCAATACAAGTCATACTGCTTACCAGCATGTCATACTTTGGTTCAGCGGCATTGTGAGATGAAGCGGCCCGGACCGACATTATGCGTACGCTTACGCGAGACTGGTTTCACCGTTACGAGCACTCGTTGCTTAAAGGTGACCGGCGGGTGTCTGTCTCTCTCACTTTAGTAGAACTGAGTGTGGCTACGCCCGGTCCTTGCGAAGGTTAAAACAGCACTAACTTGACGAACTATCATTGTGGTTTTGATGCTTAGGTAAGAACGGTTCTTGCTCAGCCCGTAGCAGCCACGTAAAATTTGCAACAAAAAAGTAGAGGACGTCTAACTTGTTTTTGCAGGGCATGTTGTGATGTGATATGTTCAAGACGTGATGCTATATTTTATTGTATGAGATGATCATGTTTTGTAACCGAGTTATCGGCAACTGGCAGGAGCCATATGGTTGTCGCTTTATTGTATGAAATGCAAACGCCCTGTAATTGCTTTACTTTATGACTAAGCGGTAGCGATAGTCGTAGAAGCAATAGATGGCGTAACAACAACGATGCTACGATGGAGATCAAGGTGTCGCGTCGGTGACGATGGTGATCACGATGGTGCTTCGGAGATGGAGATCACAAGCACAAGATGATGATGGCCATATCATATCACTTATATTGATTGCATGTGATGTTTATCCTTTATGCATCTTATTTTGCTTTGATTGACGGTAGCATTTTAAGATGATCTCTCACTAAATTATCAAGAAGTGTTCTCCCTGAGTATGCACCGTTGCGAAAGTTCTTCGTGCTGAGACACCACGTGATGATCGGGTGTGATAGGCTCTACGTTCAAATACAACGGGTGCAAAACAGTTGCACACGCGGAATACTCAGGTTAAACTTGACGAGTCTAGCATATACAGATATGGCCTTGGAACACGGAGACCGAAAGGTCGAACGTGAATCATATAGTAGATATGATCAACATAGTGATGTTCACCATTGAAAACTACTCCATCTCACGTGATGATCGGACATGGTTTAGTTGATTTGTATCACGTGATCACTTAGATGACTAGAGAGATGTCTGTCTAAGTGGGAGTTCTTAAATAATATGATTAATTGAACTTAAATTTATCATGAACTTAGTCCTGGTAGTATTTTGCAAATTATGATGTAGATCAATAGCTCGCGTTGTTGCTTTCATATGTTTATTTTGATATGTTCCTAGAGAAAGCTGTGTTGAAAGATGTTAGTAGCAATGATGCAGATTGGATCCATGATCTGAGGTTTATCCTCATTGCTGCACAGAAGAATTATGTCCTTGATGCACCGCTAGGTGACAAACCTATTGCAGGAGCAGATGCAGACGTTATGAACGTTTGGCTAGCTCAAAATGATGACTACTTGATAGTTTAGTGCACCATGCTTAAACGGCTTAGAATCGGGACTTCAAAGACGTTTTGAATATCATGGACCATATGAGATGTTCCAAGAGTTGAAGTTAATATTTCCAGCAAATACCCGAGTTAAGAGATATGAAGTCTCCAACAAGTTCTATAGCTAAAAGATGGAGGAGAATCGCTCAACTAGTGAGCATGTGCTCAGATTGTCTGGGTACTTCAATCGCTTGAATCAAGTGGGAGTTAATCTTCCAGATAAGATAGTGATTGACAGAATTCTCTAGTCAACATCACTAAGTTACTAGAACTTCGTGATGAACTATAGTATGGAGGGGATGACGAAAACAATTCCCGAGCTCTTGGTGATGTTGAAATCGACGAAGGTAGAAATCAAGAAAGAGCATCAAGTGTTGATGATTGACAAGACCACTAGTTTCATGGAAAGGGAAAAGGGAAAGAAAGGGAAACTTCAAGTAGAATGGCCAACAAGTTGTCACTCCCGTGAAGAAGACCAAAGCTGGACCAAAGCCTGAAACTGAGTGCTTACACTGCAAAGGAAATGGTCATTGGAAGCGGAAATGCCCTGAATATTTGGTGGATAAGAAGGATGGCAAAGTGAACAAGGGTATATTTGATATACAGGTTATTGATGTGTGCCTTACTAGTGTTTATAGTAGCCCCTGAGTATTTGATACTTGTTCGGTTGCTAAGATTAGTAACTCGAAACAGGAGTTACAGAATAAATAGAGACTAGTTGAAGGGGAAGTGACGATGAGTGTTGGAAGTAGTTCCAAGATTAATATGATCATCATCGCACACTCCCTATACCTTCAGGATTAGTGTTAAACCTAAATAAATGTTATTTGGCATTTGCGTTGAGCATGAATATGATTTGGTCATGTTTATTGCAATACGGTTATTCATTTAAAGTCAGAGAATAATTGTTGTTCTGTTTACATGAATAAAACCTTCAAATGGTCACACCCCCAATGAAAATAGTTTGTTGGATCTCGATCGTAGAGATATACATATTCATAATATTGATGCCAAAAGATGCAAAGTTAATAATGATAGTGCAACTTATTTGTGGCACTGTCGTTTGGATCATATCATTGTAAAGCGCATGAAGAAACTCCATAAAGATGCATTTTCAGGAATCACTTGGTTATGAATCATTTGATGCTTGTGAACCGTGCCTTTTGGGCAAGATGACTAAAACTTCGTTCCCTGGAACAATGGAACGAGCTACTGACTTATTGAAAATAATACATACCGATGTATGCGATCCGATGAGTGTTAAGGCTCGCGGCGTGTATCGTTATTTTCTGACCTTCATAGATGATTTGAGCAGACATGGGTATATCTACTTGATGAAACATAAGTCTGAAACATTTGAAAAGTTGAAAGAATTTGAGAGTGAAGTGGAAAATCATCGTAACAAGAAAAATAAAGTTTCTACGATTTGATCATGGAGACGAATATTTGAGTTATGAGTTTCGTCTTCATTTGAAACAATGTGAAATAGTTTCGCAACTCACGCCACCTGGAACACCACAATGTAATGGTGTGTCCGAACGTCGTAATCATACTTTACTAGATATGGTGCAATCTATGATGTCTCTTATCGATTTAACACTATCGTTTTGGGGTTATGCATTAGAGACAGCTGCATTCACGTTTAATAAGGCACCATCTAAATCCGTTGAGACGACACCGTATGAACTATGGTTTAGCAGTAAACCTAAGCTATCGTTTCTTAAAGTTTGGAGTTGCGATGCTTATATGAAAAAAGTTTTCAACCTGATAAGCTCGAACCCCGATCGGAGAAGTGCGTCTTCATAGAATACCCAAAGGAAACTATTGGGGTACACCTTCTATCAAAGATCTAAAGGCAAAACATTCGTTGCTAAGAATGGATCCTTTCTAGAGAAGGAGTTTCTCTCGAAAGAAGTGAGTGGGAGGAAAGTAGAGCTTGATAAGGTAATTTGTACCTTCTCCCGAATTGGAAAGTAGTTCATCACAGAAATCAGTTCCAGTGATTCCTACACCAATTAGTGAGGAAGCTAATGATGATGATCATGAAACTTCATATTGAGTTACTACAAAACCTCGTAGGTCTTCCAAAGTACAGTCCGCACCAGAGTGGTACGGTAATCCTGTTCTGGAAGTCATGTTACTAGACCATGATGAACCTACAAACTATGTGGAAGCGATGATGAGCCCAGATTCCGCGAAATGGCTTGAGGACATGAAATCTAAGATGGGATCCATGTATGAGAACAAAGTGTGGACTTTGGTGGAGTTGCCCGATGATCGGCAAGCCATATTGTATAAATGGATCTTCAAGAGGAAGACAAATGCTGATAGTAGTGTTATTATCTACAAAGCTCGACTTGTCGCAAAAAGGTTTTTGACAAGTTCAAGGTGTTGACTACAATGAGATTTTCTCAACTGTAGCGATGCTTAAGTCTGTCCAAATCATGTTAGCAATTGCCACATTTTAAGAAATCTGGCAAATGGATGTCAAAACTGCATTCCTTAATGGTTTTCTTAAAGAAGAGTTGTATATGATGCAACCAGAAGGTTTTGTCAATCCTAAAGGTGCTAACAAAATGTGCAAGCTCCAGCGATCCATCTATGGACTGGTGCAAGAATCTTAGAGTTGGAATATACGCTTTGATAAGTTGATCAAAGCATATAGTTTTATACAGACTTGCGGTGAAGCCTATATTTACAATAAAGTGAGTGGGAGCACTACCGCCTTTCTGAGAAATATATGTGAGTAACATATTGTTGATCAGATATGATGTAGAATTTTTCTGGAAAGCATAAAGGAGTATTTGAAAGGAGTTCCTTAAAAGAAAGACCTCAGTAAAGCTACTTACATATTGAGCATCAAAATCTATTGAGATAGATCAAGACGCTTGATAAGTTTTTCAATAAGTACATACCTTGTCAAGATTTTGAAGTAGTTCAAAATAGAACAGTCAAACAAAGAGTTCTTGCCTGCGTTGCAAAGGTGTGAAATTGAGTAAGACTCAAATCCCGACCACGGCAGAAAATAGAAATTGAAAGTCATTCCCTATGCCTCAGTCATAGGTTCTATAAAGTATGCTATGCTATGTACCAGACCTATTGTATACCTTGCTCTGAATTTGGCAAGGGAGTACAATAGTGATCTAGGAGTAGATCACTGGACATTGGTCAAGAATATCCTTAGTGAGGACTAAGGAAATATTTCTCGATTATGGAGGTGATAAAAGAGCCGGTCGTAAAGAGTTACATCGGTGCAAGCTTTTACACCGATCCAGATGACTCTAAGTCTCAATCTGGATACATATTGAAAGTGGGAGCAATTAGCTAGAGTAGCTCCGTGCAGAGCATTGTAGACATAGAATATTTGCAAAATACATATGGCTCTGAATGTGACAGACCCGTTGACTAAGCTTCTCTCACGAGCAAAACATAATCACACCTTAGTACTCTTTGGGTGTTAATCACATAGCAATGTGAACTAGATATTGACTCTAGTAAACCTTTTTGGGTGTTGGTCACATGACAATGTGAACTATGGGTGTTAATCACATGCAGATGTGAACATTAGTACTAAATCACATGGTGATGTGAACTAGATTATTGACTCTAGTGCAAGTGGGAGACTGAAGGAAATATGCCCTAGAGGCAATAATAAAGTTATTATTTATTTCCTTATATCATGATAAATGTTTATTATTCATGCTAGAATTGTATTAACCGGAAACATGATACATGTGTGAATACATAGACAAACATATTGTCACTAGTATGCCTCTACTAGACTAGCTCATTAATCAAAGATGGTTATGTTTCCTAACCATAGACATGAGTTGCCATTTGATTAACGTGATCACATCATTAGTAGAAGGATGTGATTGACATGACCCATTCCGTTAGCTTAGCACTTGATTGTTTAGTATGTTGCTATTGCTTTCTTCATGACTTATACATGTTCCTACAACTATGAGATTATGCAAACTCCCGTTTACCGGAGGAACACTTTGTAAGCTACCAAACGTCACAACGTAACTGGGTGATTGTAAAGGAGATCTACAGGTGTCTCCGAAGGTACATGTTGACTTGGCGTATTTCGAGATTAGGATTTGTCACTCCGATTGTCGGAGAGGTATCTCTGGGCCCTCTCGGTAATGCACATCACTATATGCCTTGCAAGCAATGTGACTAATGAGTTAGTTGCGGGATGATGCATTACATAACGAGTAAAGAGACTTGCCGGTAACGAGATTGAACTAGGTATTGAGATACCGACGATCGAATCACGGGTAAGTAACATACCGATGACAAAGGGAACAACGTATGTTATTATGCGGTTTGACCGATAAAGTTCTTCGTAGAATATGTAGGAGCCAATATGAGCATCCAGGTTCCGCTATTGGTTATTGACCGGAGACGTGTCTCGGTCATGTCTACATTGTTCTCGAACCCATAGGGTCCGCACGCTTAAGGTTACGATGACAGTTTTATTATGAGTTTATGAGTTTTGATGTACTGAAGGAGTCCGGAGTCCCGGATGTGATCGGGGACATGACGAGGAGTCTCCAAATGGTCGAGACATAAAGATTGATATATTGGAAGCCTATATTTGGATATCGGAATCGTTCCGTGTGAAATCGAGATTTTACGAGAGTACTGGGGGTTACCGGAACCCCCCCCCCCCCGGGGGTTAATGGGCCTACATGGGTCCAGAGAGAGAAGAGGAGGGCCGGCCAGGGCAGGCCGCGCGCCCCCTCCCCCTTAGTCCAAATAGGACAAGGAAGGGGGGCGGCGCCCCCCTTTCCTCTTCCCCCCTTCCCCCTTCCTTCTCCAACAAGGCAAGAGGGGGGAGTCCTACTCCCGGTGGGAGTAGGACTCCTCCAGGCGCACCCCTAGGGACCGGCCGCACCTCCCCCTCCCTCCTTTATATACGGGGGCAGGGGGCACCTCTAGACACACAAGTTGATCTTCGTGATCGTTCCTTAGCCGTGTGCGGTGCCCCCCTCCACCATATTCCACCTCGATCATATCGTAGCAGTGCTTAGGCGAAGCCCTGCGTTGGTAGAACATCAAGATCGTCACCACGCCGTCGTGCTGACGGAACTCTCCCTCGACACTCGGCTGGATCGGAGTACGAGTGACGTCATCGAGTTGAACGTGTGCTGAACTCGGAGGTGCCATACGTTCGGTACTTGGATCGGTCGGATCGTGAAGACGTACGACTACATCAACCGCGTTGTTCTAACGCTTCCGCTTTCGGTCTACGAGGGTACGTGGACAACACTCTTCCCTCTCGTTTCTATGCATCACCATGATCTTGCGTGTGCGTAGGAAATTTTTTTAAATTACTACGTTCCCCAACATGCATGATCATTGTTTTACAGTGTAACTCTGCCAACATATTCCATGTGCTGACCCGTTTCGGGCTGGAAGGTCTTATGTTGCAGACTACTCAGACGACGAATAAGGTGCGATATATCATTGTTTTGCACTCAGCTATGCCGTTGGAGTTGATGGACTCATTTACCTTTGAAGCTTCCACTGTTATCTAAATTAAATGGCCTTCAGCCATGACATTTTTGTGTAGTCATACTCTTCATGACGACTCAATGTAATAAGTGTGTGATTGAAACTCTGTTATAATTCCTCGAGTACTGTGCGTGTCAGCATTACCGATCCAGGGATGACACTGATGCACAGAGACTTAACCATTTGAGGTCTGGTCGCTACAAGAATTGTATTAACCGGAAACTTAGTACATGTGTGAATACATAGACAAAACATATAGTCCCTAGTATGCCTCTACTTGACTAGCTCGGTTATCAAAGATGGTTACATTTCCTAACCATTGACATGTGTTGTCATTTGATTAACGGGATCACATCATTAGGAGAATGATGTGATGGACATGACCCATGCACTAGCTTAACGTTATGATCGTGTTAGTTTCATTGCTACTGCTTTCTCCATGACTTATACAAGTTCCTCAGACTATGAGATTATGCAACTCCCGAATACCGGAGGAACACTTTGTGTGCTACCAAACATCACAACATAAATGAGTGATTATAAAGGTGCTCTACAGGTGTCTCCGAAGGTGTTTGTTGGGTTGGCATAGATCAAGATTAGGATTTGTCACTCTGTGTATCAGAGAGGTATCTGTGGGCCCTCTCGGTAATGCTCATCACTATAAGCCTTGCAAGCAATGTGACTAATGAGTTAGTTACAGGATGAAGCATTACGGAACGAGTAAAGAGACTTGCCGGTAAGGAGATTGAATTAGGTATGATGATACCGACGATCGAATCTCGGGCAAGTAACATACCGATGACAAAGGGAACAACGTATGTTGTTATGCGGTTTGACCGATAAAGATATTCATAAAATATGTAGGAGCTAATATGAGCATCCAGGTTCCGCTATTGGTTATTGATCGGAGATGTGTCTCGATCATGTCTACATAATTCTCGAACCCGTAGGGTCCGCACGCTTAATGTTCGATGATGATTTGTATTATGGGTTATGTGTTTTTGATGACCGAAGTTTGTTTGGAGTCCCAAATGAGATCATGGAGCTGAAGAAGAGTCTTGAAATGGTCGAGACATAAAGATTGATACATTGGACTATGATATTCGGACACCGTAAGAGTTCCGAATGGTACCGGGTAAAAGCGGAGTGCTGGAGGGGTTAGCGGAACCCCCAGGGGAAGCAATGGGACATCATGGGCCATAGGGGAGAGGGAGGACAGCCCACATAGGGGAAGCGGCCCCCCCCCCATGGGGAGTCCGAATAGGACTAGGGGAGGGGGCGCGGCCCCCCTTTCCCTTTCCCTCCCCCTCTCCCTTCCTTCCTTCCCCCTTCCACCAAGTGGAATCCTACTAGGACTTGGAGTCCTAGTAGGACTCCTCCCTCTTGGCGCGCCCTACAGGGCCGGCCGGCCTTCCCCTCTCCTCCTTTATATACGGGGGAAAGGGAGCACCCCAAAGCATATCAGTTATTCTCTTAGCCGTGTGCAGTGCCCCCCTTCGTAGTTTAACACCTCGGTCATATCGTCGTAGTGCTTAGGCGAAGCCCTGCGCCGGCAACATCATCAACACCGTGACCACACTGTCGTGCTGACGGAACTCTCCCTTGACCCTCTACTAGATCAAGAACTCGAGGGACGTCATCATGCTGAACGTGTGCTAAACATGGAGGTGCCGTACGTTTGATACTTGGATCGGTTGGATTGTGAAGATGTTCGACTACATCAACCACGTTAACTAACGCTTCTGCTTTCGGTCTACGAGGGTATGTGGACACACTCTCCCGTCTCATTGCTATGCATCTCCTAGATAGATCTTGCGTGATCGTAGGAATTTTTTTGAATTACTACGTTCCCCAACAGTGGTATCAGAGCCAGGTCTATGCGTAGATGTTATATGCACGAGTAGAACACAATGACTTGTGGGCGATAATTGTCATACTCCTTACCACCAACGTCTTACTTTGATTCGGTGGTATTGTTGGATGAAGCGGCCCGGACCGACCTTACATGACAGCGTTCACGAGACTAGTTCTAGTGACGTGCTTTGCACATAGGTGTCTGGTGGGTGTCTATTTCTCCAACTTTAGTTGAATCGAGTTTGACTACAGCCGGTCCTTGTTGAAGGTTAAAATAGCACACTTAATGAAAAATCATTGTGGTTTTGATGCATAGGTAAGAATGGTTCTTGCTAGAAGCCCGTAGCAGCCACGTAAAACTTGCAACAACAAAGTAGAGGACGTCTAACTTGTTTTTGCAGGGCTTGTTGTGATGTGATATGGTCAAGACATGATGTGATATAAATTGTTGTATGAGATGATTATGTTTTGTAACAGAGTTATCGGCAACTGGTAGGAGCCATATGGTTGTCGCTTTATTGTACGAAATGCAATCGCCATGTAATTGCTTTACTTTATCACTAAGCGGTAGCGATAGTCGTAGTAGCAATAGTTGGCGAGATGACAATGATGCTACGATGGAGATCAAGGTGTCAAGCCGGTGACGATGGAGATCATGACGATGCTTCGGTGATGGAGATCATGAGCACAAGATGATGATGGCCATATCATGTCACATGTTTGGATTGCATGTGACGTTTATCTTTTATGCATCTTATTTTGCTTAGTACGTCGGTTACATTATAAGATGATCCCATACTAAATATCAAGGTATAAGTGTTATCCCTGAGTATGCACCATTGCTATAGTTCGTCGTGCTGAGACACCACGTGATGGTCGAGTGTGATAAGCTCTACGTTCACATATAACGGGTGCAAGCCAGTTTTGCACATGCAGAATACTCGGGTTAAACTTGACGAGCCTAGCATATGCAGATATGGCCTCGGAGCACTGAGACCGAAAGGTTGAACGCGAATCATATAGTAGATATGATCAACATAGTGATGTTCACCATTGAAAACTACTCCATCTCACGTGATGATCGGACATGGTTTAGTTGATTTGGATCACGTGATCATTTAGATGACTAGAGGGATGTCTATCTAAGTGGGAGTTCTTAAGTAATATGATTAATTGAACTTCAATTTATCATGAACTTAGTCCTGATAGTTTTTGCATGTCTATGTTGTTATGGATCGATGGTCCGTGCTACCGTTCCATTGAAATTTAATGCGTTCCTAGAGAAAGCTAAGTTGAAGCATGATACGTCCATTTTGCATCATGCTTTTATATCGATATTTATTGCATTATGGGCTGTTATTACACGTTATGTCACAATACTTATGGCTATTCTCTCCTATTTTACAAGGTTTAACATGAAGAGGGAGAATGTCGGCAGTTGGGATTCTGGTCTCGAGAAGGAGCAAATATTGGAGACCTATTCTGCACAGCTCCAAAAGTCCTGAAACACCATGAAAGTCATTTTTGGAATTAATGATGATTATTCAGCGGAAGAAATACCTGAGGGGGTCCACCCACCGTCCACGAGGGTGGGGGGCGCGCCCACCCTTACAGGGTGCGCCCCTGCCTTTTGGGCCCCCTAGCAGCCCTCCGGTGCCCATCTTCTACTATATGGAGTCTTTTACCCTAAAAAAATCATAAGCAAGCTTACGGGACGAAACTCCGCCGCCACAAGGCGGAACCTTGGCGGAACCAATCTAGGGCTCCGGCGGAGCTGTTCTGCCGGGGAAACTTCCCTCTGAAAGGGGGAAATCATCACCATCGTCATCACCAACGATCCTCTCATCGGGAGGGGGTCAATCTCCATCAACATCTTCACCAACACCATCTCCTCTGAAACCCTAGTTCATCTCTTGTTTCCAATCTTTGTACCAAAACCTCAGATTGGTACCTGTGGGTTGCTAGTAGTGTTGATTTCTCCTTGTAGTTGATGCTAGTTGGTTTATTTGGTGGAAGATCATTTGTTCAGATCCTTAATGCATATTAATACTCCTCTAATCATGAACATGAATATGCTTTGTGAGTAGTTACATTTGTTCCTGAGGACATGGGAGAAGTCTTGCTATTAGTAGTCATGTGAATTTGGTATTCGTTCGATATTTTGATGAGATGTATGTTGTCTCTCCTCTAGTGGTGTTATGTGAACGTCGACTACATGACACTTCACCATTATTTGGTCCTAGAGGAAGGCATTGGGAAGTAATAAGTAGATGATGGGTTGCTAGAGTGACAGAAGCTTAAACCCTAGTTTATGCGTTGCTTCGTAAGGGGCTGATTTGGATCCATATGTTTCATTCTATGGTTAGGTTTACCTTAATACTTCTTTTGTAGTTGTGGATGCTTGAAATAGGGGTTAATCATAAGTGGGATGCTTGTCCAAGAAAGGGCAGTACCCAAGCAATGGTCCACCCACATATCAAATTATCAAAGTAACGAACGCGAATCATATGAGCGTGATGAAAACTAGCTTGACGATAATTCCCATGTGTCCTCGGGAGCGCTTTTCTCATTATAAGAACTTGTCCAGGCTTGTCCTTTTCTACAAAAAGGATTGGGCCACCTTGCTGCACCTTATTTACTTTCATTGCTTGTTAACCATTACAAATTATCCTATCACAAAACTATCTGTTACCTACAATTTCAGTGCTTGCAAAGAATACCTTACTGAAAATCGCTTGTCATTTCCTTCTGCTCCTCGTTGGGTTTGACACTCTTACTTATTGAAAGGACTACGATAGATCCCCTACACTTGTGGGTCATCAAGACTCTTTTCTGGCGCCATTGCCGGGGAGTGAAGCGCCTTTGGTGAGTGGAACTTGGTAAGGAAACATTTATATAGTGTGCTGAAATTTACTATCACTTGTTACTATGGAAACTAATCCTTTGTGGGGCTTGTTCGGGGTATCTTCACCCCGACCAGTAGAGCAAAGAGTTGCTCCTCAACCTACTGAAAATGTTACTTTGAAATTCCTTCAGGTATGGTAGAGAAACTGCTAGCTAATCCCTTTGCAGGAGATGGAACATTGCATCCCGATTTACACCTTATCTATGTGGATGATGTTTGTGGATTATTTAAGCTTGCAGGTATGCCCGATGATGTTGTTAAGAAGAATGTATTCCCTTTATCCTTGAAGGGAGACGCATTGACATGGTATAGGCTATGTGATGATATGGGATCTTGGGACTATAAACGATTGAAATTGGAATTTCACCAGAATTTTTATCCTATGCATCTTGTTCATCTTGATCGTAATTATATATATAATTTTTGGCCTTGCGAAGGAGAAAGTATCGCTCAAGCTTGGGGGAGTCTTAAGTCAATGTTATATTCATGCCCCAATCATGAGCTCTCAAGAGAAATGATTATTCAAAAAATTTATGCTCGGCTTTCTCTCTTAATGATTGCACCATGCTTGATACTTCTTGTGCTGGTTCTTATATGACGAAGACTATTGAATTCAAGTGGGATTTATTGGAAATAATAAAACGCAACCCTACAGATTGGGATTCCGACGATGGTAAGGAGTCAGGTATGACACTTAAGTTTGATTGTGTTAAATCTTTTATGGATACCGATGCTTTTCGTGGATTTAGCACTAAATATGGACTTGACTCTGAGATAGTAGCTTCTTTCTGTGAATCATTTGCTACTCACATTGATCTCCCTAAGGAGAAGTGGTTTAAATATAATCCTCCCATTGAAGTAAAAGTAGTTGCACCTGTTACAGTTGAAGAAAAGATTATCACTTATAATGATCCTATTGTTCCTACTACTTATGTTGAGAAACCACCTTTCCCTGTTAGGATAAAGGATCATGCTAAAACTTCAAATGTGGTTCGAAATAGTAATACTAGAATATATACACCTCCTGAGCAAATTAAAGTTGAATCTAGTATTGCTATGGTTAAAGATCTCTTGGCTGATAATATTGATGGGCATGTTATTTATTTCTGTGATGAAGCTGCTAATATTGCTTGACCCGATGCTAAGAAACATAGACCTGTTGTAGGCATGCCTGTTATTTCTATTAAAATAGGAGATCATTGTTATCATGGCTTATGTGATATGGGTGCTAGTGCTAGTGCAATAGCTTTTTTCTTATATGAAGAAATTATGCATGATATTGCACTTGCTGAGGTAGAAGAAATTGATGTTACAATTAAGCTTGCAAATAGAGATACTATTTCACCAACTGGGATTGTTAGAGATGTCGAAGTCTTGTGTGGGAAAGTTAAATATCCTGCTGATTTTCTTGTTCTTGGTTCCCCACAAGATAGCTTTTGTCCCATTATATTTGGTAGACCCTTCTTAAACACTGTTAATGCTAGGATATATTGCGAAAAGGATGTTGTTACGATTGGCTTAGGGGAATATGACACATGAGTTTAATTTTGCTAAATTTCATAGACAACTCCATGATAAAGAATTGCCTAGTAAGGATGAAATTATTGGTCTTGCTTCTATTGTCGTGCCTCCTATTGAATCTTTAGAACAATATTTGCTAGACCATGAGAATGATATGTTCATGAATGAAAGAAGGGAAATATATGAAGTATTCTTTAAACAGGGTCCTATTTTGAAACACAACTTGCCTGTTGAAATCCTAGGGGATCCCCCTCCACCCAAGGGTGATCCCGTGTTCAAGCTTAAACCATTACCCGATACTCTTAAATATGCTTATCTTGATGAAAACAAGATATATCCTGTTATTATTAGTGCTAACCTTTCAGAGCAAGAAGAGGAAAGATTATTGAAAACTCTGAAGAAGCACCGTGCTGCTATTGGATATACTCTGGATGATCTTAAGGGCATTAGTCCCACTTTATGCCAACACAAAATAAAATTGAAAGAAGATGCCAAACCAGTTAGAGATCATCAACGACAGTTAAATCCTAAGATGAAAGAAGTGGTAAGAAAGGAAATACTAAAGCTCCTTGAGGCAGGTATAATTTATCCCGTTGCTGATGGTCAGTGGGTAAGTCATGTCCATTGTGTCCCTAAGAAGGGAGGTATTACTGTAGTCCCTAATGATAAAGATGAATTGATCCCGCAAAGAATTATTGCAGGTTATAGGATGGTAATTGATTTTCGTAAATTAAATAAAGCTACTAAGAAAGATCGTTACCCTTTACCTTTTATTGATCAAATGCTAGAAAGACTATCCAAACATACACATTTCTGCTTTCTAGATGGTTATTCTGGTTTCTCTCAAATACCTGTGTCAGCGGACAATCAAGCAAAGACTACTTTTACTTGCCCTTCCGGTACTTTTGCTTATAGACGTATACCTTTTGGTTTATGTAATGCACCTGCTACCTTTCAAAGATGCATGATGGCTATATTTTCTGACTTTTGTGAAAAGATTTGAAAGGTATTCATGGATGATTTCGCCGTTTATGGATCCTCTTTTGATGATTGCTTGAGCAACCTTGAACGAGTTTTGCAGAGATGCGAAGATACTAGTCTTGTTTTGAATTGGGAGAAGTGCCACTTTATGGTTAATGAAGGCATTGTCTTGGGGCATAAAATTTCTGAAAGAGGTATTAAAGTTGATAAAGCTAAAGTTGATGCTATTGAAAAGATGCCGTGTCCCAAGGACATTAAAGGTATAAGAAGTTTCCTTGGTCATGCCGGTTTTTATAGGAGGTTCATTAAGGACTTTTCTAAAATCTCTAGGCCTCTGACTAATTTATTACAAAAAGATATTCCTTTCGTCTTTGATGATGATTGTGTAGAAGCATTTGAAATACTTAAGAAAGCTTTAATTTCTGCACCTATTGTTCAGTCACCTGATTGGACTTTACCCTTTGAAATTATGTGTGATGCTAGCGATTATGCTGTAGGTGATGTTCTAGGACAAAGAGTCGATAAGAAGTTAAATGTTATTCAATATGCTAGTAAAACTCTAGACACTGCTCAGAGAAATTATGCTACTACTGAAAAAGAATTCTTAGCAGTTGTATTTTCTTGTGATAAGTTCAGACCTTATATTGTTGATTCAAAAGTAACTATTCACACTGATCATGCTGCTATTAAATATCTTATGGAAAAGAAAGATGCTAAACCTAGACTCATTAGATGGGTTCTCTTGCTCCAAGTATTCGATTTGCATATTATTGATAGAAAGGGAGCTGAGAACCCCGTTGCAGACAACTTGTCTAGGTTAGAGAGTGTTCTTGATGACCCACTACCTATTGATGATAGCTTTCCTGATGAACAATTAGCTATCACAAATGCTTCTCATACTGCTCCATGGTATGCTGATGATGCTAATTACATTGTTGCTAAATTTATACCACCTAGTTTCACATGCTAGCAAAAGAAAAAGTTCTTTTATGATTTAAGACATTACTTCTGGGATGACCCACACCTTTATAAAGGAGTAGATGGTGTTATTATACGTTGTGTACCTGAGCATGAACAGGAATAGATCCTACGCAAGTGTCACTCCAAGGCATATGGAGGACACCATGCTGGAGATAGAACTGCACATAAGGTATTGCAATCTGGTTTTTATTGGCCTACTCTCTTCAAAGATGCCCATAAGTTTGTCTTGTCTTGTGACGAATGTCAGTGAATTGGTAATATTAATAGACATCAAGAAATGCCTATGAATTATTCTCTTGTTATTGAACCGTTTGATGTTTGGGGCTTTGATTATATGTGTCGGTGTCAAAACCGGCGGATCTCGGGTAGGGGGTCCCGAACAGTGCGTCTAGGCGGATGGTAACAGGAGACAAGGGACACGATGTTTTTACCCAGGTTTGGGCCCTCACGGTGGAGGTAAAACCCTACTCCTGCTTGATTGATATTGATGATATGGGTAGTACAAGAGTAGATCTACCACGAGATCAAGGAGGCTAAACCCTAGAAGCTAGCCTATGGTATGATTGTTGTGTGTCCTACGGACTAAAACCCTCCGGTTTATATAGACACCGGAGAGGGCTAGGGTTACACAGAGTTGGTTACAATGGTAGGAGATCTACATATCTGTATCGCCAAGCTTGCCTTCCACGCAAAGGAAAGTCCCATCCGGACACGGGACGAAGTCTTCATTCTTGTATCTTCATAGTCTTGGAGTCCGTCCAATGATGATAGTTCGGCTATCCGGACACCCCCTAGTCCAGGACTCCCTCAGTAGCCCCTGAACCAGGCTTCAATGATGACGAGTCCGGCGTGCATATTGTCTTCGGCATTGCAAGGCGGGTTCCTCCTCCAAATAATTCATAGAAGATTTTGAACACCAGGATAGTGTCCTGCTCTGCAAAATAAATTCCACATACCACCGTAGAGAGAATAATATTTACACAAGTTCAATCTGCTGACGTATTTCGTGGCATGACGTCACACCACGGCCAAGCCTTTACTCGAATCATTTTTATTGTTCCACCTCAGCGCGTTTAGCAAAGCGGTTTCCTTGGCACGTCTTGTCACAGCAGAGATCGTGCCCCCTTATTCCGAGATCCTCATCAATACGGACATGGGTAACCAAACCGCACCATTAATTGCGGCGCTTGGGAGATAAGCGAGTTTTACCGGGCTGGTGGGGACGCGTAGTTTCGTCCGCCCATATATAAGAGGATAAAGATCCACCTTTTTACCTACGCCTTCTTCCTCCTTAGCTTATCCATCTCCGCGCACTCGAGCTCCAGCGCCCAAGTCCGCACATCTCACCTCAACCTTCTCCAACCATGTCCGGAGCGAGAGGCAAGTGGATGGCCTCCTCCGTCATGGAGGGGCACATCAAGAAGCTACGCAAGGCCAGATATTTGTCCAGTGATATCGCGCACCGGCTCACCGACGAGGGGCAGCTCATCCCCACCCCCGGGCCCCATGAGAGGGTGGTATTCCTTCCCCATTTCCTCCGCGGATTTGGCTTCCCACTCCACCCCTTTGTCCGGGGGCTCATGTTCTACTATGGCCTGGATTTCCATGATCTGGCCCTGAATTTTATCCTCAATATCTCGGCGTTTATCGTCTTGTGCGAGGCCTTCCTCTGCATCCAGCCCCACTTCGGCTTATGGCTAAAGACCTTCAATGTCAAGCCGAAGGTAGTGGGCGGCAGCCAAGCGGAGTGCAGAGGCGCCATGGTGGGCAAGATGCCCAACGTCACCTGGCTCAAGGGCGCCTTCGTGGAAACCATTAAAGGGTGGCAATCGGGGTGGTTCTACATCACCGAGCCGCGTGACCCTGAATGGGCAGCGGCCCCCGAATTCAGATCTGGCATCCCCACGGGGCTCACCTCCTGGAAAGAGAAGGGCCTGTTGTGGGGCGATTCGGAGGAGCTGACCGGACTCCAATCCTGTCTTCAAACCCTGGTGAACAAGAAGCTCAAACTTGTCAACATGGTCCAGGTCACGCTCATCCGCCGGATTCTCCCGTGCCAACAGCGGGATTTCAACCTGTGGGAGTTCGATCCGGCACAGCACCAGACCTTGAGCAGGATCTTCGACACTATGTACGAAGAGGCCTGGAGGGTGCTGCTCAAGGGCGTCGAGGCACCCGCATCCGCTACCGAAGATCGCGGATTCAGCTCGCAGCGTCCGACTAGCGAGGTAAGCTATATTATCCTTTACGGGACACTTGCTTTCCATAGTTTGACTCTATGTGGGATCTAAACTCCCAATGCCCTTAACAGGCCTGGCAGAAGACGTCCGGACAGGTTGACTGTCCGGCTCCCCTTCCAGAAGACCCAGCAGATGCCCGTTTGACAGGGCTGCTGGTCCCGGCGCCTTACGTGGTGCCGGAGAAGAAGGCCAAGAAGAAGGCCACGGGAACTCGGAGAAGTTCCCGGCGCTAGATCTAAAAAGATATACGCAGGAGTCTAAAAAATATGTCAATATGGGAATGCAGGCTACGCTGCTGACCTCTGCCGCACTGACTGCGGAGGTCAATGCCTTGAAGAAGAGCCTCGAGCGGTCCGAGAGCGAGCTCGGCCGTGCCAAGAAGCAGCTCGAGGACAAGGAAGGTAAGTAGCACCTTATTAAAGTTGTACCTTATAAAAAAGGATTTGGTTGCAAAAAATGACAGGAATAACATGGGTATTGCAGGGGCCACGAACAAGGTGACGACCCTGAAGGAGGCGGTGTCCACGGCCGAACGCAATGCGGCCGCGGAATGCACCGAGTGTGAGAAGCAGGATGCGCGGGTGGCGGAGTGCGGCAAGAGCTCCAGGCTCTCGTGGAAAAACATGAGAATTTGGAGCATGACTCGAAGACTCGAGAGTCCGAGCTTGCGTCCGCTCTTGAGATTGCCAAAGCCGCTAAGGCCGAAACCCAAAAGGCCCTCCAGGAAATCGAGGCGGTGAAGAAGATAGCAGCGGGTAAGGCATTCTTCATGCAAAGCAAGCATGTAAAAGTGAATTACCTGTTACTTACCCGAATTCGGAGCTCTCCAGGAGCGTTCACAGATCTGCCCTGCAGCGTGTCTGATGCTGCCGCGTTCTACAGAGCCGAGGAGGGGAGCTCGATGGAGAAGGTGTTCTGGTCTCAGTATGCTGAGGCCGGACATCCGGTGCCCCTGAGCGACCAGCTGAAGCAGCTGGTCGAGCTCCACAACGTGGCCGAACAGGCCATGAAGGGCCTCATAGTTCGGCTTTGGCCCAAAGAGGCCATGCCTGGGAGCTACTTCGGTCTGGTGCGGCGGCTGGTGGACGCTTGTCCATGGGTTGACGTCATCAAGCACTCCGCCTGTATTGAAGGTGCCCGTCGGGCCCTTGCCCGTGCTAAGGTGCACTGGGGCAAGATGGATGCCGAGAAGCTTGTGACCGACGCGCCACCGCCGGGCAAGGAGTATCGCACGCCTGAGATGTATTATAAGGGTGTCCTGAAGGGTGCCCGCATTATTGTGGGTGAGTGCTCCAAAGATGTAATTTTTAAGTAGACTCGCATTTTGTTATCCTGTGCGCTGAAAACTTTGTTCATGTGCGCTAAGCAACGCTTGTTAATTTAAAATATTACCTTCTGTGCGGCCGTTTATCAACTCTGAGAGATGGCAAGTCGTTGGCTTCGGCCCCCATGCCACGAGTGCTGGGGTGTTTGGGATAAACTTGAGCGCTCTTGTTCCCATTTTTGGGTCCTTCTAGGGAGGCGCTCAACAAAACGAACGAGTCTACCGGACTTATAATGCTTGAACACTCTCACTTAGCCATAGAATTCTATAATTTTAAATTTCGGCGAAGCCCCTGGTATTCGGAAGGCCGAATTCGGGGCGCTATCCACGCCTGGGGCCGGAAAAAGTCGGCTCCTCGCTCTAAGCGGCATAAGTCTTTAGGGACTCGAAAAGACCTCTCGAACAACGACCGGCTCTCGCCTTATCATGACGGTCAGTTTTAGCTTTCTCCACTGAGGTGCTCAACCCAGCTCAACTGGGGCACAATCGCAGTGGTTCTCCCAGCGCTACCTTAGCCGATATAACGGAACGTAAGGTACCAAAATATGGGAGCCGGGAAAACCCAACTATTGACCCAAGACATGATTCGGAGCCGATGCATATAATGCTATAAATTCGGGGTGCCGCACTTGTGAAAGTGTTCAGACTTATCACACCATAATTTGGGGAACTTAAGCCCCTGGTGTATTTGGCCGTACCAAAGCGTACGGATGCAACATGTCATAATTGAACATATATATGAAAAGGAATGCAATGATAGGCAAAAAGCGATGCATTGTTTATTCGAAAAATACTGCAATGAATGCAGAATGATACAAATAGTGCGATAAGCAAGGGGTGCGACTATTTAACATGTCCCCCTCCAGGGGTAGGCTGCGGAATGGTGTATAAAACAGGTACAATGCTCGTAATGGAGACCACCTGGATACTTGTCGTGGCTTTTCTCCTTCCCTGGCTGTTGCATCGTGAGTTCGGCAGGTCTACTGCCGGACAGGGCTTCTGGGAAACAGAGTCCTGAGGATAAGAAAAGAAAAAAGAAAAAAAAGGATGACACATTTGGGAGCCCCTGGTGTGGTTGAGCCGAACTCTGGACCTGCCATGGTCGTGCACCTCCCCCTATGCCCATGGTATCTCCAGAGCGTAGTGATGTACGCGTGGTACTGGTCTCGCGGTTTTGCGAGGGCTGGGGTTGGGGCCGCATTGCTACGCGTGCTCGGATCGTGCCAGGTGGTCTTGTTGTAGGTTACTCCGGGCGCGCTTGACGGTGTCCGGTCGCTTAACGGCCGGACTCGAGAATTGCCTTAAGAGGCTGCTCTGCACTTCTGCCACGAGAGCCGTTGTATGCTCCTCCGTTCGGAGAGAGTGTTAAGTGTTTCCGTTGACCGTGATGACTCCTCGAGGGCCTGGCATCTTGAGCTTGAGGTATGTGTAGTGCGGCACTGCATTGAACTTTGCAAATGCGGTACGTCCGAGCAGTGCATGATAGCCGCTGCGGAACGGAACAATGTCGAAGATTAACTCCTCGCTTCGGAAGTTATCCGGGGATCCGAAGACCACTTCAAGTGTAACTGAGCCTGTATAATTGGCCTCTACACCTGGTATGACGCCTTTGAAGGTCGTCTTTGTGGGTTTAATTCTTGAGGGGTCTATGCCCATCTTGCGCACTGTATCCTGGTAAAGCAGGTTCAGGCTGCTGCCGCCGTCCATTAGGACTCTAGTGAGGTGAAATCCGTTGATGATTGGGTCTAGAACCAATGCGGAGAATCCGCCATGGTGGATGCTGGTGGGGTGGTCCCTTCGATCAAAAATGATCGGGCAGGAGGACCATGGATTGAACTTTGGAGCAACTGGCTCCATCGCGTATACGTCCCTAAGCGCACGCTTCCGCTCCCTTTTGGGTATGTGGGTTGCGTATATCATGTTCACCATCCGCACTTGTGGGGGGAAACCCTTCTATCCTCTATTTTTCGGCGACCGGGTATCTTCCTCGTCATCGCTATGCAGCCCCTTGTCATTGTTTTCGGCAATTAACTTGCCTGCCTGCTTGAACACCCAACAATCCCTGTTGGTGTGATTAGCTGGCTTTTCGAGGGTGTCGTGTATCTGGCATGAGCGATCGAGTATCCGGTCCAAATTGGATGGGCCCGGAGTGGTTCTTTTGAATGGCTTTTTTCGCTGACCGGGTTTAGAGCCTCTGAATCCGGCGTTGACCATCGTATCTTCAGTATTACGCCGTTAACGCGGCGCTTGTGCTTATTGCGACGCGACCTGCCATTGCTGTCTTTGGTATCTGAACTACCAGAGTTTTTGGTTAGGTTGTTACTGCGGGCTAGCCAGCTGTCTTCTCCCGCACAAAAGCGGGTCATGAGTGATGTGAGGGCTGCCATTGATTTCGGCTTTTCCTGTCCTAGGTGCCGGGCAAGCCACTCGTCGCGGATGTTATGTTTGAAAGCTGCAAGGGGCTCTGCATCCGGACAGTCGACGATTTGTTTTTTCTTGGTTAAGAACCGTGTCCAGAATTGTCTGGCCGATTCGTCTGGTTGCTGAATTATGTGGCTTAGGTCATCGGCGTCTGGTGGTCGCACATATGTGCCCTGGAAGTTATCAAGGAATGCGGCTTCCAGGTCCTCCCAACACCCAATTGATTCTGCTGGCAAGCTGTTGAGCCAATGCCGAGCTGGTCCTTTAAACTTGAGTGGGAGGTATTTGATGGCGTGAAGATCATCACCGCGGGCCATGTGGATATGAAGGAGATAGTCTTCGATCCAAACGGCGGGATCTGTTGTGCCGTCGTAGGATTCAATATTCACGGGTTTGAACCCTTCGGGGATTTGATGATCCATTACTTCATCTGTGAAGCATAGTGGGTGTGCGGCGCCTCTGTATTGGGCTATATCACGACGCAGCTCAAGTGAACTTTGCCTACTGTGTTCGGCCCGGCCGGAATTGCTATATCCGGCGTGACGGTTGTCATCGTGTATCATGGGGCGCCCACGCGATCCGTAGAACGATCTTGTTTGCCTCACCTTATCCTCCAATATGTCTCGCAAGTCTGGCGCATTCCCCCGTGGCTTTGTACTTTTCGAGCGACGCCGGAGTGCGGCTTTAGTGGAGGGCCTAGAGGCCTCTCTGTTGCGGCCACGAGGTGGCCGATCGGCCGTATTGTGCGTTGGTGATTGTGCTTCCTCCTCTAATCGGGGTAGCAGCTTGCGTTTGGGGTAACTTTTGGAGGGGCGTTCGAGTTCATACTCTTCGGCCGCGAGGACTTCAGTCCATCTGTCGGCTAGCAAGTCTTGGTCAGCTTTAAGTTGTTGCTGCTTTTTCTTGAGGCTGCTTGCCATGGCCATAAGCCTGCGTTTGAAACGCTCTTGTTCGACGGGATCCTCAGGCACCACAAATTCGTCGTCGTCGAGGCTTGCCTCGTCTCCGGAGGGAGGCATGTAATTATCATCCTCTACCTCTTCGTCTACCGCTCTCTCGCGAGGGCTGGCTTCTCCATCCTCCCGTGCTGAATCTTGATGGAGGGGGTTGTCTTCGGAACTATTCGGGGTTTTATTGTCTCCGGAGCCGGAATCTCCATTTTTGCTGTGGCAGGATTTAGAGCGGCCCCGCTGACGCTGGCGCTTAGGCTGTTTCTTGGAGGGGTCATCCTCCGCTGTTCCACCGCCATTCCCATCCTTCGGGATGTCCACCATGTATATGTCATATGACAAGGCGGCCTTCCAGTGCCCCGTAGGCGCTGGTTCTTGGTCGTCTCCGGCATCGTCGTCCATACCGTTGATGTCTTTGGAGTCGAAGTCTAGCATGTCGGTTAAGTCGTCGACAGTGGCTACAAAGTGGGTGGTGGGTGGGCTTTGAATTTCTTCGTCGTCCGCATCCCAACCGTCCTGACCGTAATCCGGCCAGGGCTCTCCTGATAAAGAGAGATACTTCAGCGAATTCAGGATGTCACCAAAAGGCGAGTGCTGAAAGATGTCCGCAGCGGTGAACTCCATGATCGGCGCCCAATCGGATTCGATTGGAAGGGGCGCGGGAGGTTCGGAGTCCGGCGAGGAGTCCGGCACCTCGGAGTCACGAGCTTCACAAGGGACAGGGTAGGTATTCGGCTCCATCGCCGTAGAGGTAGCAGCCCCCGAGGCAGTGTCTAGCCACCCATCCTCGATCGGCGCGGTCGGCTATGAGTTAAGGGTTGGAGCGGACTCTTGTGCGGCCTCCAGGGCACTGCCTGGCAGCAAAGCTAAATCATGCCCATCGTGACAGTGCGGCGCGCTCGGCTGTGGCTCGAATCCGTCGAAGATCAAGTCTCCGCGGATGTCGGCCGTATAGTTCAGACTTCCAAATCTGACCTGATGGCCAGGGGCGTGGCTTTCCTCCAGATGGCCAAGAGAATTGGCCCGCAGTGCAAAGCTGCCAAATACAAAGATCTGTCCGAGGAGAAAAGTCTCACCCTGGACCGCGTCATTGTTGATGATCGAAGGATCCATCGCGCCTATGGGAGACGACATAGAGGAACTCTCAACGAAAGCACCGATGTCGGTGTGAAAACCGGCGGATCTCGGGTAGGGGGTCCCGAACTGTGCGTCTACACGGATGGTAACAGGAGACAAGGGACACGATGTTTTTACCTAGGTTCGGGCCCTCACGGTGGAGGTAATACCCTACTCCTGCTCGATTGATATTGATGATATGGGTAGTACAAGAGTAGATCTACCACGAGATCAAGGAGGCTAAACCCTAGAAGCTAGCCTATGGTATGATTGTTGTGTGTCCTACGGACTAAAACCCTCTGGTTTATATAGACACCGGAGAGGGCTAGGGTTACACAGAGTCGGTTACAATGGTAGGAGATCTACATATCCGTATCGCCAAGCTTGCCTTCCACGCCAAGGAAAGTCCCATCCGGACACGGGACGCAGTCTTCAATCTTGTATCTTCATAGTCTTGGAGTCCGGCCAATGATGATAGTTCGGCTATCCGGACACCCCCTAGTCCAGGACTCCCTCAATATGGGACCTTTTCCTACCTCTAATGGATATACTCATATTTTAGTTGCTGTTGATTACGTTACTAAGTGGGTAGAAGCTATTCCAACTAGTAGTGCTGATCATAACACCTCTATTCAGATGCTTAAAGAAGTTATTTTCCCGAGGTTTGGAGTCCCTAGATATCTCATGAGTGATGGTGGTTCACATTTTATTCATGGTGCCTTTCATAAAATGCTTGCTAAGTATGATGTTAATCATAGAATTGCATCTCCATATCACCCACAGTCTAGTGGTCAAGTAGAGTTGAGCAATAGAGAGCTCAAATTAATTTTGCAAAAGACTGTTAATAGAACTAGAAAGAATTGGTCCAAGAAACTTGATGATGCTTTATGGGCCTATCGAACTGCATATAAGAATCCTATGTGTATGTCTCCATATAAAATGGTTTATGGAAAAGCATGTCACTTACCTCTCGAACTAGAACATAAGGCATATTGGGCTATTAAAGAGCTCAATTATGATTTCAAACTTGCCGGTGAGAAGAGGTTATTTGATATTAGCTCAATGGAGAATCCAAGCCTATGAGAATGCCAAGCTGTTTAAAGAAAAAGTTAAAAGATGGCATGACAAAAGGATACAAAAGCGTGAGTTTAATGTAGGTGATTGTGTTTTGCTATTCAACTCTCGTTTAAGATTTTTGCAGGAAAAATTCTCTCTAAATGGGAAGGCCCTTACGTTGTCGAGGAGGTCTAACATTCTGGTGCCATAAAAATCAACAACTTCGAAGGCACAAATCCAAAGGTGGTGAACGGTCAAAGAATCAAACATTATATCTCAGGTAATCCTATAAATGTTGAAACTAATATTATTGAAACTGTGACCCCGGAGGAATACATAAGAGAGATTTTCTAGAACGTTTCAGACTCCGAAAACGAATAGGTATGTGGTACAGTAAGTAAACCGACTCCAAAACAGTTCTAATAGCAATTTTTCTCCATCTTGGAATATTTAAGAAAATAGGAAAAATAAGAAGTAGTCTGGAAAGGACACGAGGCGTCCACGAGGGTGGAGGGCGCGCTCTCCGGACTCCGTTTTCTTGCACGATACTTCTTTTGGTCGGTAAAAATTCATTATATGATCTCCCGAAGGTTTTGACCACCCTATCATGCAAAAATCTTCTGTCCTTGTTTCGAGCTGTTTTTCTCACAGATCTAGAGCACCATGACGTCTTCAAGCTCTCCCAAGGACAAGTTTTTCGAGAGGGTCATCAACCCCTATCTTGTGGAGGTGCTGCATCACCCTCAAACCATTGAGATGCGGGAGGGGGTGCTGCACATCCGTGATGTGGAGGGACCAAGGAGTACCAGAAGCGTGGAGACAAGGCTCGAAACGATGGAACAACAAGTTTTCAAGTTCCAAGGGATGGTGGAGCGCGGACTTAATGCCAACCAGATGATGATCGCGAAGTTCACCAACAACCACAAGCTGGACGCCAAGAACATTGAGGAGACCATCTTCAAGCTTCATGAGAAAATCGAGCATCTCCAAGCCCAGATCTATGACCTGCAAAACCAAAACTGTGAGTATGAATATAGATTCAAGAGGATGAGTTTGGCTGCAGATTTGATGATCCTGGAGACTCTATCATCCTTCTATGATGGTGAGCCTATGCCTTGGAAGACGGACGACAAGCCTACATCGTCAACAACTCCTTCACCATCTCCGAGGACATAATCACATGGGTATGGGCACTCCCCTTGGCAACTGCTAAGCTTGGGGGAGTTGCCCCGATATCGTATCATCATCACACTCCTATCTTTACCGTTTTACTTAGTTCGATCCTTTTGGTAATATCTTGATCTAGTAGAATAAAGTTTTGGTATGAATTAGTTTTGAGTTTTGCTTTGTGATCCCCCTATGTAATCGAGTCCGTGAGCTATATATAATAAAGATTAGTGTTGAGTCAAGGGCTTTGCTATCTTGCTATGATCTTGAGTGCATAAAAGAATAAAAAGAATAAAAGAGTTCATGTTGATCTTATGGATAGTAATGACTTCACACATAGAGAGTATGAGGCATAAAAGTTGTTGAGAGTTGGCAAACATAGTTTTGGTCATTGTTGCAATTAATAGGAAGTGATAAATAAAGAGAGGTTTTTACATATAAATATACTATCTTGGACATCTTTTATGATTGTGAGCACTCATTAAAGTATGACATGCTAAAGAGTTGATGTTGGAAAAGGAAGGCAACGTAATGGGTTATGTTTTCTCACATCTCAGCTAAAGTTTATTTTCATGGATCATTCAAACATGTTGAGCTTGTCTTTCCCCCTCATGCTAGCCAAATTCCTTGCACCAAGTAGAGATACTACTTGTGCTTCCAAATATCCTTAAACCCAGTTTTGCCATGAGAGTCCACCATACCTACCTATGGATTGAGTAAGATCCTTCAAGTAAGTTGTCATGTTGCATGCAATAAAAATTGCTCTCTAAATATGTGTGACTTATTAATGTGGAGAAAATAAGCTTTATACAATCGTGTGATATGGAAGTAATAAAAGCGATGGACTGCATAATAAAGGTTCATATCACAAGTGGCAATATAAAGTGACGTTCTTTCGCATTAAGATTTCATGCATCCATCCAAAAAGCACATGACAACCTCTGCTTCCCTCTGCAAAGGACCTATCTTTTACTTTATGTCTTCTACATTATCCAAGAGTCAAGGTGATCTTCACCTTTCCCTTTTACATTTTATCCTTTGGGAAAGCACCTCGTGTTGGAAAGATCCTACACTACAAAAAAAGACACATCCATGACATTTTGGGCCGAACGAAACTTTTTTCTGTCATACATATGAGACTTCTATGAAGATAATTGTGACAAAACCCGGTATCATCATAGATGTGGTGGGCTCCTACTTCTATGACAAAAAACATGACAGAAAATGGGCTTTTCGTCCTGGGCAGGCCGGAGACGCAGTTGCATGACATTCTTTGGGCCGTCCATGACGTAAAAAAGCGTGGTAGAAGCGAGGGCGAGGAAAATTTCGGGGAGTTCCCGGTTACGGTGGGCGCTCGGGGCCGAGCGATGCGCGTTTCTCTCATACACGTACGCATGTGTGTGCGACGCATTGGCTCTAACTGAACCAGAGCGAGGCGTTGGGCTCTAACTGAACCCGAGCAATTGCACTGCAGGCTACGCGTTACTGAACCCGAGCGATCGATTGATCGCTGTTAACTGAACCCGATCGAGCGATTCCTTCGCTACTGCTGCTAACTGAAGCCGATCGATGCTGCCTCTCTGGATGAAAAGTGAGCGTTGTGGGGGGGTTTGGATGAACAGTGAGCAGTGGGGGTGGATGCAGGACCCCGTGGCGTTGCCTCTGGTTGAACAGGACGACCCCGTGGAGGGATGGATGAACAGTAGACGGTGGAGGGGTGCCCGTGGAGGGGTGGTTGAACAGTAGCCAGTGGAGTAGCGCACGGTAGAGGCTGGATGAACAGGAGCCCATGGAGGCTGGAGGAGGTCGACGGTAGCCCGTGGAGGCTGGAGGAGGTCGACGGTGGAGATGAATAGTGTCCCGTGGACTCCCGTTTTGCGGTACGCCACACCCCTCCCGATGAACAGGACCCCCGTTTCGATCGTAGCACTCCAACACAAGTCCGTTTCGTCCGTTTTGCGGTACACCACACCCCTCCCGATCAACAGGACCCCCGTTTTGACCGTAGGAGTTCCGTTTCCTCCATTTTGTGGTACGCCAGACCCCTCCCGATGAACAGGATCCCGTTTCGAACGTGGCCGGTCGAACACAAGGCAGTTTCCTCCGTTCTGCGGTACACCAGGCCTCGTTTCCATCGCCTGTTCCGTCCAAGTCCTCCCGATGAACATGACAACGCATTCCGTTCCGACCCAGCCGGTTGGCTCCCACGCGTTCTGTTGCCTCCCGATGAACACGACGCATTCTGTTGCCTCCCCATGAACACGATGCATTCTGTTCCCTCCCCATGAACACGACGACGATGTTGTTTCTCCGTTCTGACCCAGCCATGTACACGAGCCCTGGCCGTACGTATGCGCGAGTAGGCATTTGAGACCCCGCCCGTATGTACACATACGTGGCCGTATTTTCTTTCTTGCACACTGGCCGTTGTACGTACGTGTACATGCTACGTGCGCTCCTCTACTACGACACGTACGCGCTTCTATTACGACACGTGCGTGCCTCTACATCGACCAGTATATATGTACGTACACGTTCGCGACCAGAATGACAACGGTACGTACGCTTCGACCAGGTGGGTCGCGACTGTCAGGCACTTCCTTGTGTACGAAGATGTAGCTGGTGGGTCCCAGCAGTCAGGGGATCGTTTTTTTTTTTTGCCCGGACACACTTCCTTGCGTGCGAAGGTGTAGCTGGTGGGTCCCAACAGTTAGGGGGAAACGTTTTTTCGTGAAATACAGTGGCCCGTCCGGTGGGTCCCTGCTGTCAGGTGGAGGAATCATTATTTTCCGCGTAATAAGGAGGCACTTCCTTGCTGTGGCCTGATAACCCGCAAGTATATGGGATCAATTGTAGCCTCTTTCGATAAGTAAGAGTGTCGAACCCAATGAGGAGCTAAAGGTAGAACAAATACTCTCTCAAGTCCTATCGGCCACTGATACGACTGTACGCACGCTTGACGTTTGCCTTACCTAGAACAAGTATGAAACTAGAAGTACTTTGTAGGTGTGATAGGATAGGTTTGCAAGATAATAAAGAACGTGTAAATAAAAGTAGGGGCTGTTTATATAAAGAAGCAATAAAGTAAATATTAGTAGAGATCTTTTTGTTACGAGAAAGCTATTTGTCCAAGGCAATCGATAACTAGACCGGTAATCACTATTGCAATTTTATTTGAGGGAGAGGCATAAGCTAACATACTTTCTCTTCTTGGATCATATGCACTTATGATTGGAACTCTAGCAAGCATCCGCAACTACTAAAGATTCATTAAGGTAAAACCCAACCATAGCATTAAAGCATGAAGTCTTCTTTATCCCATACGCAACAACCCCCTTACTCGGGTTTGTGTTTCAGTCACTCACGCAACCCACTATAAGCGAATCATGAACGCATTGCAACACCCTACAGCGGGAATCCCTCATGCTTGTGCGACACGGAGGGCACCATAGGACAGCACCAATAATAAAACATGCAATTCAAACCAATCACAATCATCAATTAACCCATAGGACAAAACAGATCTACTCAAACATCATAAGATAGCCATACATCATTGGGAATTAATATATAGCGTTGAGCACCATGTTTAAATAGAGATTACAACGGGTAAGAGAGAGGTTACACCGCTGCATAGAGGGGGGAAGAGTTGGTGATGAAGGCGGTGATGTTGTTGGTGAAGATCGCGGTGATGATGATGGCCCCGGGCGGAGTTCCAGCGCCACCGGAAGCAAGGGGGAGAGGGCCCCCTTCTTCTTCTTCCTTGACCTTCTCCCTAGATGGGAGAAGGGTTTCTTCTCTGGTCCTTGGCTCCCATGGTGTGGGAGGGGCGAGAGCCCCTCTGAGATTGGATCTATCTCCCTGTCTCTCTCTGTTTCTGCGTTCTCAGATTCTGCCCCTTCACCGTTTCTTTATATCCGGAGATCCGTAACTCCGATTGGGGTGAATCTTTCACCCAGATCTTTCCTATAAAATTAGCTTTCTTGCGGCAAAAGAAGAGCGTCAACCGCCTTACAGGTGGCCCACGAGAGTGATAGGCGCGCCTAGGGGGAGGGTGCGCCCCCTGTCCCGTGGCCACCTCGGACACCGTTTCATGTTGATTCTTCCTCCGGAAAATCCCAAATAATCAAAAATAATTCTCCGTCCATTTTTATCCTGTTTGGATTCTGTTTGATATTGGGTTTCTGCAAAACATAAAACATGCAACAAACAGGAACTGGCACTGGGCACTGGATCAATATGTTAGTCCCAAAAATAGTATAAAAAGTTGCCAAAAGTATATGAAAGTTAAATAATATTGGCATGGAACAATAAAAAATTATAGATACGACAGAGACGTAACAGTATCCCCAAGCTTAATTCCTGCTCGTCCTCGGGTAGGTAAATGATAAAAAAGATAATTTTTGATGTGGAATGCTACCTAGCATAATCTTGATCATATCTCTAATCATGGCATGAATATTAAGACACGAGTGATTCAAAGCAATAGTCTATCATTTGACATAAAAACAATAATACTTCGAGCGTACCAATAAAGCAATCATGTCTTTTCAAAACAACATGGCCAAAGAAAGTTATCCCTACAAAATCATATAGTCTGGCTGTTGCTCTATCTTCATCACACAAAGTATTTAATCGTGCACAACCCCGATGACATGCCAAGCAATTGTTTCAAACTTTATTAATCTCAAACTTGTTCAACTTTCACGCAATACATGAGCGTGAGCCATGGATATAGCACTAAGGGTGGAATAGAATATGATGGTGTTGGTTATGTGGAGAAGACAAAAAGGGAGAAAGTCCCACATCGACGCGGCTAATCAACGGGCTATGGAGATGCCCATCAATTGATGTCAATGCGAGGAGTAGGGATTTCCAAATGCACTAAGAGATATAAGTGTATGAAAGCTCAAACTGAAACTAAGTGGGTGTGCATCCAACTTGCTTGCTCATGAAGACCTCGGGCATTTGAGGAAGCCCATCATCGGAATATACAAGCCAAGTTCTATAATGAAAATTCCCACTAGTATATGAAAGTGATAACTCAAGAGACTCTCTATATGAAGAACATGGTGCTACTCTGAAGCACAAGTGTGGTAAAGGTATAGTAGCATTGCCCCTTCTCTCTTTTTCTCTCATTTTTTTATTTTCTCGTTTTTCTCTTTTTTTTTCTTTTTTTTGAATAGGCTTCTTTGGCCTCTCCCCTTTTTTTATTTAGGCTTCGTTGGCCTCTCTCTCTCTTTTTATTAAGTCCGGTGTCTCATCCCGACTTGTGGGGGAATCATAGTCTCCATCATCCTTTCCTCACTGGGGCAATGCTCTAATAATGATGATCATCAATCTTTTATTTACTTACAACTCAATATTACAACTCGATATCTAGAACAATGATATGATTCTATATGAATGCCTCCGGTGGTGTACCGGGATGTGCAAGGATCTAGCATAGCAATGACATCAAAAAATGGACAAGCCATGAAAACATAATGCTAGCTATCTTACGATCATGCAGAGCAATATGACAATGAATGCTCAAGTCATATATATGATGATGATGGAAGTTGCATGGCAATATATCTCGGAATGGCTATGGAAATGCCATGATAGGTAGGTATGGTGGCTGTTTTGAGGAAGATAAAAGGAGGCTTATCTGTGACAGAGCATATCATATCACGGGGTTTGGATGCACCGGCGAAGTTTGCACCAACTCTCGAGGTGAGAAAGTGCAATGCACGGTACCGAAGAGGCTAGCATTGATGGAAGAGTGAGAGTGCGTATAATCCATGGACTCAACATTAGTCATAAAGAACTCATACTTATTGCAAAAATCTACAAGCCATTGAAAACAAAGTACTATGCGCATGCTCCTAGGGGGATAGATTGGTAAGAAAAGACCATTGCTCGTCCCCGACCGCCACTCATAAGGAAGACAATCAATAAATGAAATTGTGCTCCAACTTCATCAGAAAGTGGTTCACCATACGTGCATGCTACGGGAATCACAAACCCCAACACAAGTTTTTCTACTAATCCACAACCACCCACTAGCATGACTCTAATATCACCACCTTTATATCGCAAAACTATTGCAAGGAATCAAACATATCATATTCAGCGATCTATAAGTTTATGTAGGATTTTATAACCGTGTGAATGACCAATTCTTGTCATCTCTCTAAATTGATATAAGTGAAGCAAGAGAGTTTAATTATTTCTACAAAAGATATGCCCATGCTCTAACAAGTATAAGTGAAGCAAAAGAGCATTCTACAAATGGCGGTTTTCTATGTGAAGAGAAACAGGCAATCCAAACTTCAAATGATATAAGTGAAGCACATGAAGCATTCTATAAAGCCATACTCAAAAGATATAAGTGAAGTGCAAAGAGCATTCTATAAATCAACCAAGGATTATCTCATACCAGCATGGCGCATAAAAGAAAAATGAAAACTAAATGCAAAAGACGCTCCAAGACTTGCACATATCACATGAACGAAACGAATACGAAAACATACCGATACTTGTTGAAGAAAGAGGGGATGCCTTCCAGGGCATCCCCAAGCATAGACGCTTGAGTCTCCTTGAATATTTACTTGGGGTGTGTCGGTGTCAAAACCCGCGGATCTCGGGTAGGGGGTCCCGAACTGTGCGTCTAGGCGGATGGTAACAGGAGACAAGGGACACGATGTTTTTACCCAGGTTCGGGCCCTCTCGATGGAGGTAAAACCCTACTCCTGCTTGATTGATATTGATGATATCAGTAGTACAAGAGTGGATCTACCACAAGATCAAGGAGGCTAAACCCTAGAAGCTAGCCTATGGTATGATTGTTGTAATGGTTGTTCGTCCTACGGACGAAAACCCTCCGGTTTATATAGACACCGGAGAGGGCTAGGGTTACACAGAGTCGGTTACAATGGTAGGAGATCTACATATCCGTATTGCCAAGCTTGCCTTCCACGCAAAGGAAGGTCCCATACGGACACGGGACGAAGTCTTCAATCTTGTATCTTCATAGTCTTGGAGTCCGGCCGATGATGATAGTCTGGCTATCCGGACACCCCCTAGTCCAGGACTCCCTCAGTAGCCCCTGAACCAGGCTTCAATGACGATGAGTCTGGAGCGCATATTGTTCGGCATTGCAAGGCGGGTTCCTCCTCCGAATTAATTCATAGAAGATTGTGAACACCAGGATAGTGTCCGGCTCTGCAAAATAAATTCCACATACCACTGTAGAGAGAATAATATGTACACAAGTTCAATCTGCTGACGTATTTTGGGGCGTGACGTCACACCACTACCAAGCCTTTACTTGAATTGTTTTTATTATACCACCTCAGCGCGTTTAGCGAAGCGGTTTCCTTGGCACGTCTTGTCGAAGCAGAGATTGTGTTCCCCTTATTCCGGGATTCCCATCAATACGGACGTGGGTAACCCAACCGTGGCAGTTGCCATGCCTCCTCTATCGAAGGTGAGTCCTAAACGGTCACGGAGACGGCTCTTTGGTATTCTCCCTCTTTATAATGGGACCAAGGCTCGTTTCTTTTCCTCAATCCTTAATCGAATCTGCCCCTCGCCCTGAGTTCCAACACCCAGAGCCTCAGATTCGAGCGCCTCGGACCTTCAATGATGTCCGGCTTCGACCTATAGGGCCGGTGGATGGCCTCCTCCATCACGGAAGAGAACGTGCAAAAGCTGAGAGAAGCCAAGTACCTGACCTACGAGATTTCGCATAGGCTACCCGCCAAAGGGCAAGTCATTCCCACTCCCGAGCCCGGCGAAAGCGTCATGTTTGTGTCCCACCTCCGTCGGGGTTTAGGCTTCCCGATGGATCCTTTTGTGAGAGGGCTCATGTTTTACTTTGGGTTGGAATTCCACGACTTGGCTCCGGAGTCCATCCTCCACATCTCATCATTCATTGTCATCTGCGAAGCCTTCCTCCGCACTACCCCTCACTTCGACTTGTGGCTTAAAACCTTCAACGTGGAGCCGAAGATGATCGAGGGGCGTGAAGCAGAGTGCGGCGGGGCGGTTGTAAGCAAGAGGGCCGATGCTCCATGGCCCGAGGGCTCTTTTCAGGAGGAGCTCGGTTTGTGGCAACAGGAGTGGTTCTATATTACTGCTCCCAGGGGCAGCAGGCAGAAACTACCGCCCATCTTCCGCTCGGGCCCTCCACAGCGGCTGATGTCATGGGTTAACCAAGGGCTCAACTGGGGGCCGTCAAAGGACGTACCCCTATTGCAGGGCTGGATTCGAGACCTCCAAGAGAGGGAGATCAATCTGGTCGTAGTGATGCAGGTTATGCTGATTCGGCGTGTCCTGCCCTGCAAGCATCATCCCCTCCGTCTGTGGGAGTTCAATCCCGAGGGGCCACGAGCTCTTCAACACTTTATGGGTACAACACCCGCGGAGATGTATAAATCGTTCTTCGGATCACAAGAAGTGTGTCCGGAATTGACCGAGGATACCGGCCTAAGCTGCAATCGCCCGGATGCTCAGGTAAGTAGCCCTGTGTCCGGACACACCGTTTGTTCGCGCCTTCTTGAATTTGCTTTTTAACCAATCGTCCCTTGAACAGGAGTGGATAGCGCAAGCAAAACTGATATGGTGTCCGGCCCCCCTCCTGGAGACCACGCCGGATCCCGTGCTGGTCAGGATGCTGGAGGTTGCGCCTTCAGAGGAAGGTGAAGGGGAAAACAGAGGAACCACCGCTTCTGCCAAGGAGGCTTTTGAGAAAGGGGGGGTCGAGAATCCCTCCTTCCAAGGGGAGAAGAGGACCGCTTCCGGAAACCCGGAGGCCAAGGCCTCGAAGCGGGGGAAGAGATCTTCACCAGAAGGTCCTGCGTTTGGGGAGGCCCCGGGCGCACTATCTCCCCTAAGGAATCAGCCCTCCAGCGAGCCGTAAGTAGAAAAAGGGGAGTTTTGTAATAAGGGACATCCCTATTTGTGCTTCTGAGGATAACCGAAGTTTCTACCTTGTAGTTCGGATCTCCATCCTTCTCAGATGAGCTCGTCTTCGGGGGACCTTCGTCCGGAGATGATGGAGAGCGAGACGCCTCCATCTGCCGCACCGTCAGGTGGGGCGGACGACCCTGAGGTGTCATCACGGAGGGTATCCCCAAGTCCGGCAGGGCCGAAGAGTTCGGCACCAACTGGTGTACGGCCGGAGGAGCTGAAGGATCTGCTTGAGAGGGCGTCTATCTCAGAAGATCACCGTACATTGATGAGTATGGTGATTGGAAGAATTTCATCCGCCGAAGGTGGGTTGCATGATGCCGTCAGAAGTTTGCTGGCGGGGTTTGAGGTTCGTAAAAATGACATACCTTTTGACAGTTTTGCACATAAAGCGCGCCCTGTATAGATAGTAGCCCCTGAGACTCGGTATGTTGTCGAAAGCGATGGCGTGCCGAGGATCATAATCTCAGGTATTAATTCTCGCCTTTCCTACACAGGTGGCGGATAGTCCGGTGGCCAGCCGGACTGATGGAGCTGCTGAACTAAGGCGGCAACTCGACGTTGCGGATGCGGACATCACGCTGGTCAATAAACGACTGGACGAGTCGCAAGGTAGGTTGTTTCTCCGTGGTCACCTAGTAAGGGAGCCGAAGCTCACTCCTTACAACATGTGTGTTTGATGCAGATGGTGCCGCTGCTGTGGAGGACCTTCGAGCAGAGCTTTCTCGAGCCAACGAGCAGGCCAGAAGGAGTAATGCGGCTGCCTCGAAGGCGGCCGAAGAGCTGGAGGCCGAAAGGGCTGCTCACTGCCGAAGCAGGGAGGAGATGGACGAAATGGCCGTGAAGCTGAAAGATGCTACCGACCGCTATGAGGTTCTTGAAAAAGAACGCCGAGCGGAGCAAGAAAGCCTGAAGCAGGCCACCGCCGAAGCTAAGGATGCCCGTTCTGCAATGAGGGCTATAAAAGAGGAGCTGCGCCAGGCCGGAGATATTGCGGCTGGCAAGCCCTTTCTGCTGCGCAGGAGGTTCACAGATCCGAAGTATGCTCAGCTTGGCCAGCTGTGGGGTCCGGAGGATCCTTATATGGATTTGGCGGCGAGTGCGGCAGATGCTGTTGTGCACTTCCGAAGTCAAAAGGATCACAAGACGGAAGAGCTTTTTTGGTCTCAATTCCACAGTCCGGAGCGTTCACTTCCGCTGACCGATCAGTTGGCTAAGTGGGCTGAGCTGAATAGATTGTCCGGACTTGCCATGACGGACGTAGTGACTCATATCTGGCCGGATAGGCCCAAGCCAAAGAGTTATTTTGGCTTATTGCAGCAATTCCTTGGGGCGGTGCTGCATATCAAGGCGATGAAGCGGTCGGCTTGTATAGAGGGTGCACGGATGGCCCTCGCCCGTGTGAAGACATACTGGACGGAGATGGATGCCACCGATGTTGCAACCCGGGGTTCGGACGAAAGCCGGTTACCCGCCGAGCACTATTTTGGGGAAGTTCTGCGAGGTGCTCGTGCAATAGAGTCGCAGTGCTCAAAGAATGTCATGTTCAAATGATCTTTATGATTTGTAAAATGATATTTATAATATAAGTGCTTTTTATACTTGTGCGTTCAAGTATTGAGATATCTCCTGTGCGGCCGTTAATGTATACTTGTGTATAACCTGAAAGATGGCAGTCTTCGGCTTCAGCCCCCACGCACATGGTGCGGGGGTGTTTGCAAAAATAGCGAATTTTCACAATTAATCCAACGTCTTGGTCCTGTGAAGGAGGTGGTAGCGTAGCAAACGAGGAAACTGGACTATAATGCTTTATCACTTTCACTTAGCCATAGGAGTTCGAGGGTGGGGCTACGATATAGCCCCTAGGGGCACCGCACTCTCCGAATTCGGGGCGTGTTTGTGCCTGACCGGGAAACGGTCCTTCGTCAAAGCAGAGGAATTCTAAACATTCCGGTTGTCGATCGAGTGGTTGACCAGTCCCTCGCTGTATCATGACAGTCAGTTTTCAGCTTTCTCTACTGAGGTGCTCGCCCAGCCGAACCAGGGCACAATCGCAGTAGTTCTCCTGGTGCCACGTTAGCCGATGATACGGAACGTAAGGCAGCAAAACACAGGAGCCGGGAAAACCCAACATTTGACCAAAGACATGATTCGGAGCTGATGCATATAAGGCCTAACTCGAGACGCCGAACACTCCCTAAGGTATTCGGTCTTTATGATAGCAGGCAGAACAATGCCCTAAGCCCCTAGTGTCCAGGTACAGGCGAGAATTTCTGGCGCGGCCGATGCCAAAACGCCAGCCTCCTCGTTGGTTATGGTGAAAAACCGTGGGATATGAATCAACAAGAGACAGTAAAAAAGGTCTACGCAGGGTCTTAATCTGAAAAGAATCCTTGCCACGGGTCCCTATTGCACGTCTGCTCCTGTGTCTCCGTTGTGCCGTATCCTGGACAGGTGTACACGTTGTTCATTTGTAAAAAGAGAGGAACTTAGCTTGAAAAGAAATCGTGCAAAAAATTTATTGAATACAAAGTATGAATGAATGAATAAAGTTGAGCTTTTATTGGCTCTTTATTGTTTGTACGCGCAGCCCCTTGTGAAGGGGTATGCGGCTAGGGAGCCCCTAGTTTATTTGTACCGGACTGGCTTACCCATGTCCGGGGTCTTCAACGACCTTTTAATGAGATGATGCCGCGTGGACCGGGCATTTTAAGTGTAAGAGACGCGTAGTGCGGTATTGCGTTAAAGCGGGCGAAAGCTTCACGTCCCAATAGTGCTTGATGGCTACTTTTGAATGGGGCGACATGGAAGATTAGCTTTTCACGATGGAAGTTGTCGGGTGACCCGAACACAACTTCTAGTAGTAAGGAGCCCATGCACTTGGCGTAAGGGCCTGGCGTCACTCCTTTGAAGGAAGTGCGGCTATGGAGAATTTTAGTGGGGTCTATCCCCAACTTCCGGATTGTGTCCGGATATAGCAGGTTTAAATCGCTGCCGCCATCCATTAGGACTTGTGTAAATTGTAGTCCGTCGATTATAGGATCCAATATCAGAGCAGTCGATCCTGCGTTTCGAATGCTTCTGGGATAATCCAGGTGGTCGAAAGTAATTGGTTTTGACATCCAATCTTGGGATTCCGCTGGGGTGGACTATGCGACGCGTACTGTAGCGGGTGCCGCACTATTGTTCCATATAATCACATGAAGTGAGTTTACTGTTTTAACTTCTTGTGGGAAGTCTTTTGTTTTTCGGCGCTCTGCTGGTGGGGTTCGTCGTCGTCCTCGCTTGGCGTGTCGAGCCCCTTGTGTTCAGCGTTGAGTCGGCCGGACTGTTTGAATACCCAACAATTTCGGTGGGTGTGGTTTGCAGGCTTCCCGGGGGTACTGTGGATTTGACATATCCGATCCAAAATTTTGTTGAGATTGGATAGCTCGTCACTGTTATCCTTAAGAGGCAGTGTTTTGTTGTTCGTCCGCGAGCTTTTGAATCCGGCGTTGACCGCCGTGTTCTTTGGGCTCTTTTCTTTATTTCAGCGTTGGTCCTTCCTGTGCCGTGATTTTCGATGTACTCGGGTCGCTGGTGTTGCATCTTGCTAGCCAGCTATCTTCTCCCACGCAAAAGCGGGTCATGAGGCTTGTTAGCGCGGTCATTGTTCTTGGCTTTTCCTGGCCGAGGTGTCTGGCGAGCCATTCGTCTCGGATGTTATGTTTAAAAGCTGCTAAGGCTTCGGCGTCCGGACAGTCGACTATTTGGTTCTTTTTGGTGAGGAACCTGTTCTAGAATTTGCGCGCTGACTCTCTGGGCTGTTGGGTTATGTGACTTAAATCGTCTGCATCCGGAGGGCGGACATAAGTCCCCTGAAAATTTGCTCTAAACGCGTCCTCGAGCTCTTCCCAACTTCCAATGGTATTTTCTGGGAGGCTTTTGAGCCAATGCCGAGCTGGCCCTTTGAGCTTGAGGGGCAGATATTTTATGGCGTGGAGATCGTCTCCTCTAGCCATATGTACGTGCAGGATGTAATCCTCAATCCAGACTCCGGGGTCTATTGTTCCGTCGTATGCCTCTATGTTTACGGGCTTGAACCCCGCTGGGAATTCATGATCCAGCACCTCATCGGTGAAACATAGTGGGTGTGCGGCGCCCCTGTATTTGGGTGTGCCGTTGTCTTCGAACACTCGGCGTGTTGTGTTGCTTCATGGGGCCCTCTTCTTTGGCCCATAAATGGACCTGACCGGGCCATTTGTTTTGCGAGGATCATGTGCCGGCTTGTGTGCGGCGCCACTTGTCGCTCTTGGCCTGTCATCTAGTCGCCTATCCGGCCAGCGGCCTCTTTGCTTTTCGACTGTGGGGGCTCTACGGCCTCCTCGTCGAATTCGGGCCACAGCTTGCGCTTCGGGTAGCTCTTTGTTTGGTGGCTGTTGCCATATTTGTCCGCGGTCTTGAGTACTTTGCTCCACCTTGTTCTGAGTATGTCTTCCGCTGTTTTGAGCTTCCGTTTCTGCTTCTTCAAGCTTCTTGCAGTGGCGACAAGCCTTTTGTGAAGGTTTTTATGCTCCGGTGGTGTGTCCGGCGTGAGATCGTCAGGACTATTGTTTTCGCCGGGGATGGGTTGATTATCCGATTCATCCTGTTCGGATGGTTGCTTGGTTGCATGTTCGTCGCCCACAGGTTTGCCCTGCTCTATGGCTGGGTCATTATGAGTGCTGTTGTTATCGAGGCGGGACTTGGGGCGGCGCTTGCGTCGCCGTTTTGGTTGTTTTTTGGGGGAATTATCCTTTGTCGCATCGCGTTGTTCCTCGTTATCGCTCCCTTTTGGGGTGTCCACCATATATACATCATGAGTTGAGGTGGCTTTCCAGTGCTCGGTAGGTGCTGGTTCTTGGTCGTCTCCGGCATCGTCGTCCATACCGTCGACGTCTTCGGAGTCATAGTCTAATATGTCGGTTAAATCGTCGACAGTGGCTACAAAGTGGGTGGTGGGTGGGTTTAGAATTTCTTCGTCATCCGCATCCCAACCGTCCTGACCGCAGTCCGGCCAGGGCTCTCCTGATAACGATAGATACTTTAGCGAATTCAAGATGTCGCCAAAGGGTGAGTGCTGAAAGATGTACGCGGCGGTGAACTCCATGATCGGTGCCCAATCAGATTCGATTGGTAAGGGCGTAGGAGGTTCGGAGTCCGGCGAGGTGTCCGGCACCTCGGAGTCACGAGCTTTAGGAGGGACAAGGTCCGTGTTGGGATCCATCGCCATGGAGATTGCAGCTCCCGAGGCGGTGTCCAGCCACCCGTCCTCGATCTGCGTGGTCGGCTCCGAACTAGAGGTCGGAGCGGACTCATGTGCGGCCTCCAAGGCACTGTCCGGCGGCTGAGCTAAATCATGCCCATCGTGATAGTGCGGCGCGCTCGGCTGTGGCTCGAATCCATCGAAGATCAAGCCTCCGCGGATGTCAGCCGTGAAGTTTAGGCTTCCAAATCTGACCTGACGGCCAGGGGCGTAGCTTTCGATCTGCTCCAGATGGCCAAGCGAATTGGCCCGTAGTGCAAAGCCGCCGAACATGAAGATCTGTTCGGGGAGAAAAGTCTCACCCTGGACTGCGTCGTTGTTGGTGATCGAAGGAGCCATCAAGCCTATCAGTGACGACACAGAGGAACTCTCAATGAAAGCACCAATGTCGGTGTCAAAACCGGCGGATCTCGGGTAGGGGGTCCCGAACTGTGCGTCTAGGCGGATGGTAACAGGAGACAAGGGACACGATGTTTTTACCCAGGTTCGGGCCCTCTCGGTGGAGGTAAAACCCTACTCCTGCTTGATTGTTATTGATGATATGGGTAGTACAAGAGTGGATCTACCACGAGATCAAGGAGGCTAAACCCTAGAAGCTATCCTATGGTATGATTGCTGTAATGGTTGTTCGTCCTACGGACTAAAACCCTCCGGTTTATATAGACACCGGAGAGGGCTAGGGTTGCACAGAGTCTGTTACAATGGTAGGAGATCTACATATCTGTATTTCCAAGCTTGCCTTCCACGCAAAGGAAAGTCCCATCCGGACACGGGACGAAGTCTTCAATCTTGTATCTTCATAGTCTTGGAGTCCGGCCGATGATGATAGTCCGGCTATCCGGACACCCCCTAGTCCAGGACTCCCTCAGGGTGCCTCGGGCATCCCCAAGCTTGAGCTCTTGCCTCTCTTCCTTTTCCTCATATCGAGACATCCTCGATTAGACACTTCATCCACACAAAACTTCAACAGAAAATTCGGTAAGATTCATTAGTATAATAAAGCAAATCACTACTCTAAGTACTGTTGCAAACCAATTAATATTTTGTTTTTTCATTGTGTCTACTGTAACATAACTTTTTCATGGCTTAATCCACTGATATAAATTGATAGATTCATCAAAACAAGCAAATTATGCATCAAAAACAGAATCTATCAAAAACAGAACAGTCCGTAGCAATCTAAACATTCACCATAGTTCTGTTACCCCAACAATTCTACCAAAATTAGGAAAAATAAAAAATTTATACAGAAAGACAGTGCAAAAGGAATCAGAACTGTTTGACGTTCCAGTTAAAAATGTAAAATCGCGCACTACAGCCAAAGTTTCTGTCCTGCACCGTACAACCCAACAAGCATTGTAAACATCCTAAAGGCAAACCTTGGCACATTATTTTTATAATACAATGGAATTGTACAAGGGGATAATTATTTTTATTGAAAAGTTTCTGTAATCAAGATTCACAAAGTTTCCGTGAGCATGAACAAAGTTCAAGGCTAGCTCCCACTTCAACAATGCTTGTCTTTCTCACTTTCACTTTCCTTTTTTGAAAAGTTTTTAGGTTCCCCTATTTATTTATTTTGTTTTTAGACTATATAAAGCACTCAACAGAAATAAATGACTCTCTAAAACTTCTGGGTTGTCTCCCTGGCAGAGCTTTCTTTAAAGCCATTAAGCTAGGCATTTAGTGCTCAAGTAATGAATCCACCCGGATCCCAAGGTATATCAAAGCCAATTTTAATTAACAATGATTTGTAATTTAGTAGTGAGCACAAAGTAACATATATCAAGCAATGACGAAGTCTAACTCTCTTCCTATGCATCGGCATGTCATAAAAGACCAATACATGCACACATAGTAAAGGCAATGCATAGTATAAGCAGATTCTTGCAATTATATCATGTTGAAAACATAGAGGCGGAGATGTAGTTCCTCTCTCATAATAATTGCAAGTAGAAGTGTTGGAGTAATGGGCCACGGGTAGGCTAATCCGAGTCCCAGAACCTTTCAAGGCATCGGGGCGGACCCCTCAGGTACTTGCGGCGACTCCAAGAAGGGTCGAGTCCCAGAGGCGACTCTCATCCAAGCCGAGTCCCAGAGGCGACTCTCATCCAAGCCGAGTCCTAGAGGTGGCTCCGAAGAAACCAACTATGGGGAGTCGGCCCACGACTCCCAACCACCTAGTAATTAAAGGCAAGCATGGCCACAGTGCACCGTACTCGCGGAGATCTCCGCCCAGCGCGGCACTGTTGCCATGCCAGCCCTGACATCAGCCCTTGGGCCGGAGCCCTGTACTCACGACCTCCTGTCTGTACGGCCCAGAGACGGTGGGGCCTACCAGTCAGTGAGAGTATCGAAGACGGCGGGAGCGCCGAGAGTCGGACCCGTTGGGAGTCGGCCCCCTGAAGTCGGTCGGCCGCTCCCACGGGTCCCACAGGCCATTAACCAGAGGCGACGGGGGAATGGCCACAGTAATCGCCCGCAGGCGGCGGCACTGTTGCCATGACCCACTGACCAAGCCCGCGTCATTAGAAGCACGGCTACAGTAATCTGCAGCCGGCAGGACCCGCCCGCGGCGGCCACGGGCTGACACCCTCGTACCATGCCAGTCGGCAGGGCCCACCAGTCGGAGGGCCCTAGGAGTCGGCGGAGAAGACGGCACCTGAGAGATAGACGGTTGGGACCCGCGCCCTGCCAGTTTTACCATTGTAACCCTGGGGGTAGGCCTATATAAACCCCCCCAGGGCACCCATGAAAAGGGTTGGCATCCAGTAGCATTAGACAGAACACAAAGGACGGAGAGAACTAGCCTTGTCTTCTCCTTCCTCCAGAAACAGCTCTAGGAGCACTCTTGTATTCACTTTGCCTTAGTGATCATGCGGAGACCCCGCAGAGCAGCAGTAGGGGTGTTATCTCCTCGGAGAGCCCTGAAGCTGGGTAAGATCCGCCGGCGTGCATGTCTTGGCCTCATCCTGCTTCCAGGCACCGGCGATGTTCTACTTGCCCCCACCATGATAAGCCATCCTTTGGTATATGTCGCACCCAACCCCCGACATTTGGCGCCCACCGTGGGGCTTGGTGCACCGTCGTTCGGAGATCTGTTCTGGACGGGAACCCTCTTCCTCCCTGGCGAGCGCAGCCAGCCAGGCTCGCCAGATGGAGTCTGCATCGACGCGCTGCGCGGCGCTGAGGCCGCCTGTGCAGCGAGCAGCCTCGCTGAAATTGTCAGCGAGGTTCGACTTTCCGACGAGCCTGCAGCCGACGCAGGCATGGGTGGCCCCCGAGTCTCCTCGCGGGCCTCCTCGACCAACTCCACGTCGCCGGCGAGCCTGCCGTGGACTTGGAGTCTGTAGGCTCCACCGACCCGATGCTGGTTGACTCCGACACCGTGTCACTTGACACTTTCCCCACCAACGTGGTGGTCTACGACGAGCCGCTTCCTCGCGAGGAGAGCGGCGGAAGCGCCGTCACGGAGGTGCTCGTCATCAGTCATGATGAGCGCTCCGGCGAAGAAGCTCAGGACCCGCTCGCCGCGGCCCTGCAAGACCTAACTGCACCCATTCCAGAGGACGCAGACGCCGAGACGCTGGAGACACGCCGCCTTCAGATCATCGAAGGAGCCAAGAGGCTGGCGAGCATGAGGCGCTTGTCAGAAGCCTACCAGCACGAAATGGATCGCGCCATGGGCGGCTCGCCGGCTCCTGCTGGGCCGAGCCGCCTAGGCGTGATCTGGCAACGCGGCGCGACCATCACCGACTTGTTCGGGGCTAAACGCCCCATATACGCCACCCCTGCGGAGAACATCCGCGCTGCCCAAGCGGCGACTGACGAACTGAAGAACTTCGAGGGCGAAGAGCGCCGCATGATGACAGAGCGAGTCCAGCAGCTCCTTGACGCGGTTGCTGCGTAGAACGCGGCCGGTGGCCACGCGGATGTGCTGCAGCAACCGAATGACGACTTGCCTCCCCGCCGAGACCAAGGCGCGACATCTCGGACGCTGACTGGCGGAGTCCGCGGAAGGAAAGAAAAAGAGCCGGCTGTCAGTCACAATCGGACTCGCATCACCATTGAGCGCGACCAAGACGGCCGGCCGAGAGCAGTGGAGCGGCGGGATGACTACCTGCCTCCCCCACCCAGAAGAGAACAGCGAGTTTCCCTGCCGCCTGTTGAGCATCCGACTCTCGGTGGCCTCCTTGGCCACCGAGAGGGAGTCGGAGAGAACGACGCCCGCCATCGGATCGACCGACTCCACCGATCCCTGGCACTGGAAGAAGAAGACGAGCTGGGTCCGCCTTGCTTTGGACCTTGCATCCGAGACGAGCCCTTCCCCAAAGGGTTCACACTCCCCCGAGACACACCCAAGTACACCGGCTCCGTGAAGCCGGAAGACTGGCTGATTGATTACTCCACGGCCGTCAGTATAGCGAACGGCAACAAGCGAGTTGCCGTGAAGTACGTTCCACTCATGCTCCAGGGCACAGCCCGGACATGGTTGAACAGTCTGAAGCCCTGTAGCATCAATAGCTAGGTCGGCTTCACCGAAGCCTTCATCCGCAACTTCACGAGCACGTACAAGCGACCTCCCAAGCCGCGCCAGCTTTCCTTGTGCGTGCAAGGCCCTGATGAGTCAACACGCGACTACCTCACGCGCTGGGGCGAGCTTCGGAACTTCTGCGAGGGCGTGCACGAGGTGCAGGCTATCGAGTACTTCACTGCCGGGTGCCGAGAAGGCACCCTCCTCAAGCACAGGCTCCTCTGCGACGAGCCAGAAACCCTCGACGAACTGCTGATCATAGCAGACAAGTACACCACAGCCGACTCCTCCATGAAGACAGAGATTCAAGTCAATGCAGCTGGCAAAGTGGCCCCTCAGGCTCCCAGAACTCCACCTGGAGACACCAGTCGGCGACAACAACAGAGCGACAACAAACGCAAGGCCCAACAGCCGACTTCCAACAGTCGGCAGGTTGCGACAGTCGAAGATCAACAGCCGGAGGGGGAGCCTCCGGCCAAACGGCAGAAAGGCGGCAAATCCAATTGGTTGCCGGCCTTTTCCTATGAGCAGACTCTGGATGGTCCCTGCAAGTTCCACAGTGGCACGAAGCCGTCAAACCACACAACCCGAAAGTGCCACTGGCTCACCAGAATCACCAAGGGAGACGGCCTCCTTCCTCCTCCGCCTGCTGGGCCGCCGCCTCCACCGCCGCCCCAGCAGCCAGCCGCTCGGCCAGTCGGTGGAGTGCAAGACGAGTATCCAAAAGAGCACGGAGCCTATGTGGTGTTCACCAGTGTGGCCGACGATCGGCATAGCAGACGGCTGCAGCAGAAAGAAGTAAATGCAGTGGCAACAGACACTCCAGAGTTTATGCATTGGTCCGAGAAACCTATCAGTTGGAGCAGAGCGGATCACCCAGAGGTGATGCCGAATCCGGGCTCCTATGCCCTGGTCCTAGGTGCCACCTTGGCCACTGATAGGCGGGCCGCCCGCTTTTCGAGAGTGCTGATAGACGGAGGCAGTAGCGTCAACATCCTGTACAAGGATACTATGGAGAAGCTAGGAATCAAGCAAAGACAGTTGCAGAGCAGCCGGACTGTGTTCCATGGTATTGTACCCGGCCTTTCCTGCTCACCAATCGGCAAGATCCTGATAGACGTCCTCTTCGGAGACAAAAGATCATTTCCGCCGAGAGCCAATCTGGTTTGAAGTAGTGGACCTGGAAAGCCCATACCACGCGTTGCTTGGCCGACCAGCGTTGGCCAAGTTCATGGCAGTTCCTCATTACGCCTACCTCAAGATGAAGATGCCGAGTTCCAAGGGAATTCTCACCGTAGCCGGCGACTACAGGAAGTCGTCCGCCTGCGCGGCCGAGAGCAGCCGGCTGGCCGAGCCCCTGGTGATCGCAGCTGAGAAGCGGCTCCTTGATCGGGTCATGGCGATGGCCGGAAAGCAGCCGGAGATGTCGCCTGACCCCAAGGAGTCGGAAGCTCAAGGTTCGTTCAAGCCGGCCAAAGAGACCAAGAAGATACCCTTGGACCCGGAACACCCAGAGAGGTACGCTGTCATGGGTACAAACCTTGACAGCAAATAGGAAGGCGAGCTCGTCGTTTCCTCCGTGAGAATCGAGACATCTTTGCATGGTCCCCCAAAGACATGCTAGGTGTACCGACGGAATTCGCCGAGCACAAGCTACATGTCAGGCCAGATGTGAAACCTGTCAGGCAGCCCTTGCGCCGCCTGTCAGAAGAAAAGAGAAGAGTTGTTGGAGAAGAGATAGCCCGGCTTCTTGCAGCCGACTTCATCATGGAAGTGTTTTTCCAGAGTGGCTGGCAAACCCGGTTTTGGTACTGAAGAAAAACAAGCAATGGCGGATGTGCATTGATTACACAAGCCTCAACAAAGCCTGCCCAAAGGATCCGTTTGCCCTGCCAAGGATCGATCAGGTGATAGACTCCACAGCCGGATGCGAGCTGCTGAGTTTCTTAGATGCATATTCAGGATATCACCAGATCAAGCTTAACCCGGCAGACAGACTGAAGACCGCCTTCATCACGCCATTCGGAGCCTTCTGCTACCTGACGATGACGTTCGGCTTGAGGAATGCCGGCGCCACCTTTCATCATTGCATGCAGAAGTGCCTCCTCAAGCAACTCGGCAGGAATGCCCATGTCTACGTGGATGATGTGGTGGTGAAGACGGAGAAGCGTGGGACGCTGCTAGAGGACCTCAAGGAGACCTTTGAGAACTTGCGCCGGTTCCAGATCAAGCTCAACCCTGAGAAGTGCGTTTTCGGAGTACCAGCCGGCCAACTCCTTGGCTTCCTGGTCTCTGAACGCGTCATAGAGTGCAACCCCGTGAAGATCAAGGCCATCGAGAGGATGGAAGTACCCAGCCGACTGTTAGATGTGCAGAAGTTCACCGGCTGCTTGGCGTCCATCAGCCGATTCATCAGTCGGCTGGGCGAGAAAGCTCTCCCTTTGTATCAATTGATGAAGAAGACCACCTTTTTCGAGTGGAACCACAAGGCGGATGAAGCATTTCTCCAGCTGAAGAAGATGTTGACTACTCCCCCTGTGTTGGCGGCTCCGACTCCTAAGGAGCCCATGCTCCTGTACATCGCCGCCACCAGCCGAGTAGTCAGCACAGTTATTGTAGTCGAATGCAAAGAGGAAGGCAAGGCGCTCCCTGTCCAGAGACCGGTATATTACCTGAGCGAGGTACTGTCGACCTCCAAGAAGAACTACCCCCATTACCAGAAGATGTGCTACAGTGTGCATTTTGCCGCCAAGAAGCTGAAGCCTTACTTTCAAGAGCATCCAATCACCGTGGTTTGCACGGCTCCGTTGGCCGAGATCATTGGAAGCCGAGACACCTCTGGCCGAGTAGCCAAATGGGCCATAGATTTGGCTCCTTACACCATCTACTACCAGCCACGCACCGCCATCAAGTCGCAAGTAGTGGCCGACTTCCTCGTCAACTAGGCCGAGACCCAGCACATGCCGCCAGCGCCCGACTCCACCCATTGGTGGATGCATTTCGACGGCTCCAAGATGCGTACCGGCCTGGGAGCCGGCGTCGTCCTCACCTCTCCCAAAGGCGACAAGCTCAAGTACATGCTGTAGATCCACTTCGCCGCCTTCAACAACGTCGCCGAATACGAGGTGCTCATTCACGGACTCCGGCTTGCCAAAAGAGCTTGGCATTCGCCGGATTCTGTGCTATGGCGACTCCGATTTGGTGGTCCAGCAGTCATCTGGCGACTGGGACACCAAAGATGCAAACATGGCGAGCTACCGTTTCCTGGTGCAGCAGCTCAGCGGATACTTCTAGGGGTGCGAGTTCCTTCACATGCCAAGGAACGAAAACGATCAAGCAGACGCCTTGGCACGAATCGGCTCCATCCGCCAAGCAATACCGTCCGGCGTCGCTCTTCAGCGCCTCCTTAAGCCGTCTATCAAGCCTTCAGCAGAATCAGACTCCATCTTTGTGCTGGCTCCTCCCGAAGAAGTCGGATCCGACTCAAGAGCCCTAGCAGACGGCCCCAAGAAAATCACAGCCGAAGCCAGCCCGAGGACTTCAGAACCCGGCCCGGGGACTGCGCTAGTCGGCCCGGGGACTGCGCCAGTTGGCCCGGGGACTTCGTCAATCCAGCAAATGGCCGCAGACTCCAGCCCGCCGCCTCCCAGCCTAGCCACCCATGTCCAAGTCGCTGCGGTGGCGGTTGAAGAAAAAGCAGCACCCTCATGGGCACAGCCCATCCTCAAGTTTCTAGTGAACAGAGAGCTGCCAACTGATGAGATCTTGGCTCATCAAGTGCAACGCCGAGCGGCAGCATACACCATAATCAACAGAGAACTGGTCAGGCGCAGTGTCACTGGTGTCTACTAGCGCTGCGTAGAGCCAGAGCAAGGCCAAGAAATTCTCAGAGACATTCATCAGGGTGAGTGTGGCCACCATGCAGCCTCAAGAGCACTCATCGCCAAAGCCTTTCGGCACAGTTTCTTCTGGCCGACTGCCTTGGAAGAGGCTAAAGTGTTAGTCCTAAAATGCAAAGGGTGCCAGAAGTTCCGCTCCAAGCCACTTCAGCCGGCTTTTGCGCTGAAGACAATCCCCATCGCCTGGCCCTTTGCAGTTTGTGGCCTGGACATGGTGGGACCATTCAAGACGGCCCGAGGCGGCCTAACTCATCTGCTTGTCGCGGTGGACAAGTTCACCAAGTAGATAGAAGCAAAGCCCATCAAGAAGTTGAACGGTCTGACTGCAGTGACTTTCATCACCGACATCACGGTGCGGTACGGCATACCGCACAGCATCATCACCGACAACGGCACAAATTTCGCCAAAGGCGCCTTGGCTCGTTTCTGCGCGACACAGGGCATCCGACTGGACTTAGCGTCCGTTGCCCATCCGCAGTCAAATGGCCAGGTGGAGCGAGCAAACGGCCTCATCCTGTCCGGCATCAAGCCTCGACTGGTCGAACCACTCGAACATTCGGCCGGCTGTTGGCTTGAGGAGCTGCCAGCCGTCCTCTGGAGTCTGCGTACGACTCCAAACAAGTCAACCGGCTTTAGGCCTTTCTTCCTCGTCTAAGGTGCCGAAGCCGTCATCCTGACGGATATAGAGTTCGACTCTCCACGAGTCACCATGTACACCAAAGAGGAAGCTGAAGAAGCACGTCAAGACGGCGTCGACCTGCTGGAAGAGGGCCGGCTATTGGCACTCAGCTGGTCCGGCATCTACCAGCAGAGTCTGCGCCGATACTACAACCGAAAGGTCAGGCCGAGATCGTTTCAAGAGGGCGATCTTGTGCTCCGGCTGATTCAACGAACAGCCGGCCAGCACAAGTTGTCGGCGCCTTGGGAAGGCCCCTTCATCATCAGCAAAGTGCTGGGCAATGGCTCCTACTACCTAATCGACGCTCAGAAGCCTCGAGCACATAAGAGGGATGACTCCGGCAAGGAGTCAGAACGGCCATGGAACGCAAATCTTCTCCGAAGATTTTACAGTTAATGCAGTATGTACCACGCTATCCTTTGTGTTAAAATACCGAGACTTTGGGCCCCCGAGACGAGCTCGGGGACTGCCCTTTTGTTATCTGTATGATAAGAATTATGCCCCCCAGTATGCTACTCTTTTTGTCATGCCGCTTGGCACCGGGTCCGACTAGTCGGCCCGGGGACTTGCCATCTTGCGCTATGAAATGCTTCCTGCAGTCAGACAAGTAGTGTGTTGCGCTTAAGCCGTCTCCTGTCAAAAGCCGCAGCTCGCAGAGCGACTGTTGGTAGGCAGAGAACAAGCAAGAACGAGCGCACACACGAAAAAATGGCTAAGGACTTAAAGCGTATGCATAGCCCAAGCCGGCTCCCAGCCCCTCTTCGCAGAGCCGACTCTCGAGTAGTCGGCTCACTGCCTTCTATCCCACTTGTTAAAAAACTCTAAAAAAGGCGAAGTACTTGCCTTCCCTAAAGTAGCCAAGCGTTTTGACTTGCGGCAGTCCGCGGAGCGGCTGTCCGTCTGGCAAAGCAGCGACTATGGAAAGGCGGCAAAGGAAAAAGCCAAAAGAGAAATAAGCAAGGAAAGATAGAAGGCAGATAGATATTTACATAAGCAAAGGCCTCTGGCCGAGTTCAAAATACACCCCGCAGGTGGAATTGTATAAATTAACAAGTTCTTCAAAGACTATGAAAGCAGATAAAGTAAAGACAAGATGGCAGCCTAAGGAGCAGCAGACGGGTTCGGCGGGTCGGCAGAGACGGCGGTGTCAGACGCCAGAGCAAACGGCTGGGCGGTCTCGGCTTGATCGACTCCGGCGGCAGTCGGCCCGGTCGGGCGCGGCTCGTTGCTGGAGGCGCGGTCGAGCTCAGGCTGGTCGTCCGCTCTGTCTTCTGGCGCCTTCGTCTCGTCTTCGTCCCCTGCCTCGTCTTCCTCCTTGGTGCTGGAGCCAATCACCTCCGCCGAGTCCTCGTCGTAGTCGGGGTTCATCCCGAACCACTCCGCAGGCACCTCCTCGCCGCTCGCGGCCCACTTGGGAACGAAGACGCTAGTGTCAGTGTAGTCGGTGATCGCCGCCGCACGCTCGATGAGGGCGCCTTCCACGGCCACCAGTTCTGCCTGGGCCTCTGACCGAAACGCGGCCAGCCAGTCCAGGTCCAGCCCTGGATACCAAGCCTTGACGAATTCCAAGGCCTGGCGGGCTCTAGCCAGGGCCGAGGAACCCTTCCAAGCCTCAAGACGACCGGTCGCGACCTCCAGCCAGTCGGCAGTTCGACTGGCGGTGCGCAGAGCCGGCATGCCTGGCCACAGGGCAAAGATCGCCTGGGCTCCGGCACGTTGAAGCTGGCGCAGCAGCTGATGGGCCGGCCGCAGACGGGTCTCGATGCTCAGGAGCTGCTCGTCGACGGTCAGGGGGCGGTGGCGGCGATCTCCTCGCCATACGCCCTCCGCTCCTCGCGATCAGCCTCGATGGCTCGAGTGACCGCTTGCGAGTGGCCAGGAAAGAAGTCTGCCCCAAAACAGAAAGAAGCAAAAAGAAAATCAGCAGTCAGCCTTACTTACAGTCGGCAGCTCGAGGAAAGAAAGAAAAGAAACTCACCATCGACAATGTCCTCGATCTTGTGGAAGCCGGAAGTCAGCATCGCCTCCCTGTCGGTCCAGGAGGAGCGCTCCATCTCGAACTCGGCCAGGAGGGAGGTCTCTTTCTTCCCCGCCTCATCCCGAGCCACCTTCAGTAGCTCCTTCTGCTCCGCTCACTGCTCGGCCAGCAAGTCGCGCTCTTTGGCGAGCTTGCCGCACTCCTCCTCCTTGGCACGAAGGGCCATGCTGACTTCGCCCAACTGTTCCTGGAGAGCGGCATTGTCCTCTGAAAAACAAAGAGAAAAGACGTTAAGTCATCAGCAGCAAAGGTCGCCGGGAAGATCTGGCCCGACTGCTCAGCAGTCGGCCTGAATCTCGGGGACTACAGCCCGCGGGTGCGCCAGCGCTCCCCCGCGGAAAAGAAGAAGAACTTACTCCGACTCTCCGACAAGTCGGCAGTCCGCTTCTCCAGCCGCTCAACGTTACGGTTGAAGGCGGTGACGCGGAGGTTGTGATACTCCTGCAATAAAAAATCAGACAAAGACAAAAATGAGGAACTCGCCAGATTGAGTTCCGGGCCGCCTGTGCAGCAGCCGGCCCGAAACTCGGGGACTACACCCAGTGGGTGCGCTGGCGCGCCCCCACAGAGAAGAATGAGAAAAGGCAAAGTCAAAAAGAAAACGTACTCGGATAGACGCCCGCGACGCCAGATGCGCCCTGGTGCAGCCCTGGATGGCTTCTCCTTCAGCCCGCAACTTCGCCTGCACATCCAGGAGCGCCTGGTTCAGTGGACCATCGCCACCTCCTCGCACCCATCCAATAGGCGCAGCACTTGATGCCTCAGCATCTGGAATGGCTGAGCTGGCGGCGCCGAGACCGCCTTCTCAAGACGACGGCGCGCCGGTGAGGCGACTTGGAGAAGCAGCCTCGCCACCGCCTCGTCCTCAGCCGGTGGCACTGGAGGGCCCGCCGGCTGCTTGCCATGCGGTGGAGGCGGCGGTGGCGGCGAGGCTGTGCCCGACGCAGAGGCCTCACCTCTGTCCCTCTCCACGATGGAGTGCTCCCCGCCGACTTCTCCAGTCTGCCCCGTGAACTCCGGGGGCGGTGGCGCGGAGCTCAGCGGAACGACAAGCAACACCGACTGGCGGCGTGCGGCCTCCTTAGCCCGCTGTTTGGCCGCAGCGGCGGCTTCGGCCTCCGCCAGCTTCTTCTGGGCGGATGCCGCCGCCTTCTCGGCCTCCGCCTTCTCCAGACGGTCGGCCTCTTCCTCGTCGCGCTTCTCCCGCGCGTTGCGCTCCGTCGCCTCCCGGAGGTCGGCGGCGCGGTCAATCCGTCGGGTGTTGGCGGACGTCTCGGCCGACCCCATGACAGAGAGGACGGCAACCCTCTCAAGAGAAAGAGGGGCCCTGAAGCAGAAAACAGAATGAAAAAGACTCAGAACAGATCCGTCCGAAGAAACAAGAACAAGCGATAGTCAGCACTTACGCTGAGACCAGTGGCGGCTTCTTCACTTCCTTGCGGAAGCGGTTGGCCTTCGCGATCGCCTCCTCCCGCTTGGTCGCGGCAGCCGACCCCTTGAACTTTTTTGGCCGACCACCGAGCGAACTCGGCATGGCCCGGCGCTTCTTCGCGCTGGCTTGACCAGCCAAGCCGGCAGAGGAACTCGCGCCCGAATGGCCGGCTTTCGGTTGGCGGCGTGGGATGACCTCGCCATCGCCCTCGTCCTAGGGCCAGTCGGCGAAGGTCGCCGAGGGCTGGAGTCCGCCTTCCGCTCCTCCTCCCCCACCTTCGGCGTCGGCTTCCATCGCTGCCGCCCCCAAGTCGGGGTCGTCGATGTCGCTCTCCGCGCGGTCTGGAGCGAACTCGCGGGGCTGCCCAGTGGCACCGGCTGCGGGTTGGATGAGGGGGTTCTTACTCAGAGAACCAAGAAGAATCAGAAGTCGGATTTGGCTGTGAAGAAAAACAGAAACAAAATATTCGACTTACCACAGGCGGGGGGTTGGCACGTGAGTGCGGCTCCTTGCCGAACTGCCAGTCTTCCGCGAGCTCGCAGTTCGCGATGTGGTTCACCATGTTCGCCACCTCCGCATGGGGCATCTCCCAGATGCTCATCCGGCTCGGGTCTCGGCGGTCGCTCATCTGACAGATCAGATCAGGTCGGCCTTGGAGTGGGAGGACTCGGCACGCCACGAAGGCGGCCAGCAAGTCAGCCACGACCAGGCCTTCCGACTGCGTCAACACTCGGAGTCGGGCAACGGTGGCGGTGCCGGCAGGAGACAGCGTGTTGGCCCGATTCGGCCAGCTGGGAAGCCTCCCAACCGGTGCCGGCTTCATAGTGCGGCAGGTTGACCCAGTTGCCTTCTGTGGCGACGTTCTTCACGTAGAAGTACGAGCGTTGCCACATCTTCACCGACTTGATCAGCGTGATGGAGGGGAAGGGGTTGTCGGCGGTCGACCTGCGCATGGCGATGAAGGCACCGCACTGGGCCGGTATGCCGGCGGAGTGTGTGCCGAGCTTCGATTGGGAGAACTCTCCCCACAGCTCGATGGTGGGGAGAACACCGAGAAAACCCTCGCACAGGGTGGCGAAGGCGGCCAGCAGCACCACCGCGTTCGGGGTGAGGTGGTGTGGCTGGAGTCCGCTGAACTCCAGGAACGAGCGGAGGAAGCCGCTCGCCGGCAGGCCCATGCCGCGCATGAGGTGCGAGCGGAATATGGCCCGCTCGCCCTCCTCTGGCACCGGCGTTATCTCCCCCTCCGGTGCGGCGCGGGCTCGCACCAGGTGCGCACAGGGGAGCCAGCGCGTCCTGCGGAGGTGCTCAATGGCGTCGTCGTCCACCTGGGAACCGTCCCACGCGCCCGAGCGGACGGCGGAAGCCGCGGCGGAGGAAGAGCTCATCGCTGCGGAGCTGTGCGGCGTGGTGCGGCGAAGGCAAGAAGAAGGAGAGGAAGGAGGAGGCAGGGGAGGCGGGGAAGAACGAGTGCGCGCTTCGCCGTCCCGCTTCCCCCGCCTACTTATAGTCTCGATGGCTGAGAAGCCGATGGGGTGGCGTGGGGATTAACTGCGCGCAAGCCCCCACGCCCCCCCACGATTAAACCCACGAAGTTACTGCACGCAGTAACAACGTGGGGAGCCCAACCGTCCGCCCGGCCGCAGCGGATCCGTTCGCGTGCCGAGGCGCGGTAGTGGCGGGCCCCGCTTGACGTCCTGTCTCGTCGCGCGCGTGGGCAGGCAGACTGCCCCTGACACGTGGCCCCGCGCGACGGGGCCGCGGCGGGTGACCACAGGAAGCGTATCAGGCACGCCGCCTGGTTCCCGCCACGACGTTCGAAACACCTCAAGGGGCAAGACGGCCCTCAGAGAGTCCGACTCCAGCCAGTCGGCATGAGCACGACGGCTCACAGAGAATCCGACTCCAGCCAGTCGACTTGGAGGAAGGCGTCCATCAAAGCTGCTTTCCCCCATCTAAAGAATGAAACTGCTGAGGCACACGACGTATCAACCTCGGAGCCTCACCAGCTTCGGGGACTACTGTCGGAGTAATGGGCCACGGGTAGGCTAACCCGAGTCCTAGAACCTTTCAAGGCATCGGGGCGGACTGCGCCCCTCAGGTACTTGCGGCGACTCCAAGAAGGGCCGAGTCCCAGAGGCGACTCTCATCCAAGACGAGTCCCAGAGGCGACTCCAAGAAGGGCCGAGTCCCAGAGGCGACTCTCATCCAAGCCGAGTCCTAGAGGCGGCTCCGAAGAAACCAACTATGGGGAGTCGGCCCGCGACTCCCAACCACCTAGTAATTAAAGGCAAGCATGGCCACAGTGCGCCGTACTCGCGGAGATCTCCGCCCGGCGCGGCATTGTTGCCATGCCAGCCCTGACATCAGCCCTTGGGGCGGGGCACTATACCCACGACCTCCTATCTGTACGGCCCGGAGACGGCGGGGCCTACCATTCAGCGAGAGTATCGAAGACGGCGGGAGCGCCGAGAGTCGGACCCGTTGGGAGTCGGCCCCCTAAAGCCGATCGGCCGCTCCCACGGGCCCCACACGCCATTAACCAGATGCGATGGGGGAATGGCCACAGTAATCGCCCGCAGGCGGCGACACTGTTGCCATGACCCACTGACCAAGCCCGCGTCATTAGAAGCACGACTACAGTAATCTGCAGCCGGCAGGACCCGCCCACGGCGGCCACGGGCTGACGCCCTCGTACCATGCCAGTCGGCGGGGCCCACCAACCGGCGGGCCCCAGGAGTCGGCGAAGAAGACGGCACCGGAGAGACAGACGGGTGGGACCCGCGCCCAGCCGGTTTTACCATTGTAACCCTGGGGGTAGGCCTATATAAACCCCCCAGGGCACCCATGCAAAGGGTTGGAATCCAGTAGCATTAGATAGAACACAAAGGAGGGAGAGAACTAGCCTTGTCTTCTCCTTCCTCCAGAAACAGCTCTAGGAGCACCCTTGTATTCACTTTGCCTTAGTGATCATGCGGAGACCCTGCAGAGCAGCAGTAGGGGTGTTATCTCCTCAGAGAGCCCTGAAGCTGGGTAAGATCTGCCGGCGTGCATGTCTTTGCCTCATCCCGTTTCCAGGCACCGGCGATGTTCCACTCGCCCGCACCATGATAAGCCATCCTTTGGCATATGTCGCACCCAACCCCCGACAAGAAGCAGCAAGCACATGCATATTATATCTATCAAAATCATCATGTGCAACCGTAAAAGGCAACCCATCAATATAATCCTTACTAAGCACAAACTTCTCTGATATAATGTAGTTTGGAGAATTCAAAAAGATAATAGGACTATCATGCGTGGGTGCACTAGCAACAATTTCATGTTTAACATAAGGAACTATAGCAAGTTCATCTCCATAAGCATAATCCATATTGGCATCTTGGCCACAAGCATAGCAAGCATCATCAAAAAGGGGTATTTCAAGAGAATCAACGGGATCATAGCAATCATCATAGTAATCATCCTTCGGTAAGCATGAAGGGGAATTAAACAATGTATGAGTTGAAGAGTTACTCTCATTAGAAGGTGGGCATGGGTGATCAATCCGCTCTTCCTCCTTTTGTTCTTCGCTCTCCTCATCATCTTTTTCATCCAATGAGCTCATAGTTTCATCAATTTCTTCTTCCATAGCTTCCTGCAAAATATTACTCTCTTCTTGGACAGTGGAGGATTTCTCAATATATAGTTTAACATAGGCATTAGAAGCATACTTATCATAACAATATTCAAGTATGGCAAAATTTTCAGATTTGTAGAGAGTAGCATCATATTTTTCAATCAAATAAGCAATTTCATAAGCACCCTTAAAAGCAACAATTTTTTCAATTTGTTGAACATCATAGTAATTATAAACACCCTTAGCATATGAAGATACGATTCCATTATCAATAAACTCACATTGGTAGGGAAGGTGTTTCTTAGGGTTTTCAGAACAACAAGTAATATCATATATTTCACATAAATTCCAAGCATAGCATTGCAAACGATGGATTTGATCCAGTAAAAGTTTCCCTTTTTTAGATATACGGTGTCGCACATAACAAGCATGCTCATCTAAAGATTTGCCCTCAACTAAACTAGTTGGGGTTTCAGCACGAGCACAAAGGGATCGAAGATGATCCAAGTAAAAAGCTTCAGGAGTGTGATAAATTTTGAGTGGTTCTTCAACCATTGGTTCAGTAGGTACAACTAATTTTTTTGGTATTTTGCATTTCCTACCCATAGCTAAAGATAGGAAACAACTAAGAACAGCAAATAAAAATTACTTAGTGATAAAGCAAACAAGCACACACGAGAATATTCACCCCATGCTATGACTCCTCGGCAACGGCGCCAGAAAAAGGTCTTGATAACCCACAAGAATACGGGATCAGTTGTAGCCTCTTTCGATAAGTAAGAGTGTCGAACCCAACGAGGATATAAAGGTAGAACAAATACTCTCTCAAGTCCTATCGGCCACTGATACGACTCTACGCACGCTTGACGTTCGCTTTACCTAGAACAAGTATGAAACTAGAAGTACTTTGTAGGTGTGATAGGATAGGTTTGCAAGATAATAAAGAACGCGTAAATAAAAAGTAGGGGCTGTTTAGATAAAGAAGTGATAAATTGAATATTAGTAGAGAGCTTTTTGTTACGAGAAAGTTATTTGTCCAAGGCAATCGATAACTAGACCGGTAATCACTATTGCAATTTTATTTGAGGGAGAGGCATAAGCTAACATACTTTCTCTTCTTGGATCATATGCACTTATGGTTGGAACTCTAGCAAGCATCCGCAACTACTAAAGATTCATTAAGGTAAAACCCAACCATAGCATTAAAGCATCAAGTCCTCTTTATTCCATATGCAACAACCCCCTTACTCGGGTTTGTGTTTCAGTCACTCACGCAACCCACTATAAGCGAATCATGAACGCATTACAACACCCTACAGCGGGAATCTCTCACGCTTGCGCGACACGGAGGGCACCATAGGACAGCACCAATAATAAAACATGCAACTCAAACCAATCATGATCATCAATTAACCCATAGGACAAAACGGATCTACTCAAACATCATAAGATAGCCATACATCATTGGGAAATAATATATAGCGTTGAGCACCATGTTTAAGTAGAGATTACAGCAGGTAAGAGAGAGGTTACACCGCTGCATAGAGGGGGGAAGAGTTGGTGATGAAGGCGGTGAAGTTGTTGGTGAAGATCGCGGTGATAATGATGGCCCCGGGCGGAGTTCCGGCGCCACCGGAAGCAAGGGGAAGAGGGGCCCCTTCTTCTTCTTCTTCCTTGACCTTCTCCCTAGATGGGAGAAGGGTTTCCTCTCTGCTCCTTGGCTCCCATGGCGTGGGAGGGGCGAGAGCCCCTCTGAGATTGGATCTATCTCCTTGTCTCTCTCTGTTTCTGCGTTCTCAAATTCTGCCCCTTCACCGTTTCTTTTATATCCGGAGATCCGTAACTCCGATTGGGGTGAATCTTTCGCCCAGATTTTCTCATAAAATTAGCTTTGTTGCGGCAAAAGAAGAGCATCAACCGCCTTACAGGTGGCCCACGAGAGTGCTAGGCGCGCCTAGGGGGAGGGCGCGCCCCCCTGTCTCGTGGCCACCTCGGACACCGTTTCGTGTTGATTCTTCCTCCGGAAATCCCAAATATTCCAAAATAATTCTCTGTCCGTTTTTATCCCGTTTGGATTCCGTTTGATATTGGGTTTCTGTGAAACATAAAACATGCAACAAATAGGAACTGGCACTGGGCACTGGATCAATATGTTAGTCCCAAAAATAGTATAAAAAGTTGCCAAAAGTATATGAAAGTTGAATAATATTGGAATGGAACAATCAAAAATTGTAGATACGACGAAGACGTATCACGGCCGTGGACCCAGCTGTCAGCCTCTCCACGTACAGTCCACGTCCGATGGAAGTCGTTCCTTGACCATGTCGACCACGCAGCACCGAGAGCACCAGGGCGGTGGATGATGGCGAGGCCTAGGAAGGGGACGACGGGGAGCCGGGGAAGACGCGGTAGTGGAAGCCCGCGCGGAGAGGAGTACGAGGGTTCACTGGTTCGGCTGCGGTGTGAGGCTGCCGTCGCCGCAGGGCCTGGCAAGCGGTAGGAATAGTAGGGGGCGGTGAGGCCTCTGCGGAAGCACAGCCGACCACGGGAGGCAGGAGCATGCGGCATGACCGGCGCTGCTTTGGGCGGCTGGAGCAAGAAGACCAGAGGTTGAAGAAGCACTACGGCCGTTGGATGAACATTGTACGGTCACTGGAGCTAGAATCGTTTATATTGACTAAGTTGACAAAAGTCCCCATCAACTTAGTAGGCCCACAAGTCAGCCTCCCACCAAGTTGGGTCCCAGCTAGCAGGGAGCCATGTCAATACACTCATGACCGGAGAGTTACCAAAGGAGTTAGCCGAAGATCTTCATGAGCTATGTTTGGAGATAGTTCCGAGAGGCTGTGTAGCAGCATTGGTGATTCAGTCGACTTTGATGGATAAGATCAAAGAAGCTTAGAAGACCGACAAGGAAATTGCCGCCATTAAGGAGAAGATGAGCAAAGGTAAAGCTAAGGGATTTCGTGAGGATGAGCACGATACCCTATGGTTTGAAGACCGTGTTTATGTGCCTAATGACCCGAAGATCGGGAAGTTGATTCTGCAAGAGGCTCATGATTCACCATATTCGATTCACCCAGGAAATACCAAGATGTATTTAGATTTGAAGGATACTTTCTGGTGGATCGGAATGAAGAAGGATATTGCGGAGTATGTAGCAGTTTGTGATGTATGTTAGAGAGTAAAGGCAGAGCATCAGAAGCCAGCAGGATTGTTACAGCCATTGCCAATACCCGAATGGAAGTGGGATAAACTAGGCATGGATTTCATTACGGGATTGCCCAAGACTCATTCAGGCTATGATTCGATTTGGGTTGTAGTCGATCGTTTGATGAAGGTAGCACATTTCATCCCAGTAAAGACCATTTACACCAGTGCTAAGTTGGCCAAGATATATATGACCAGGATCGTATGTCTGCATGGAGTTCCGAGGAGCATTGTATTAGATAGAGAAACCTAGTTTACCTCAAAGTTCTGGAATCAGTTGCACGAAACTTTGGATACCAGGCTAGAGTTCAGTACAGCCTTTCATCCACAAACGGATGGACATACCGAGAGAGTCAATGAGATTTTGGAGGATATGCTGAGAGCTTGTGCGCTAGATTACGGATCTAGTTGGGATGACAATCTGCCATATGCAGAGTTTTCTTACAACAACAGTTATCAATCCAGTTTGAAGATGGCCCCTTTCGAAGCCTTGTACGAAAAGCGGTGCAGGACCCCGTTGTCGTGGGATGAAGTTGGAGACCGCCAGTTGTTTGGGCCAGATTTGATCAAGGAGTCTGAACAGAAGGTGAAATTGATTCGCGATAGGCTCAAGGTAGCCCAGTCCAGGCAGAAGAGCTATGCAGATTCTAAACGCAAGGAGACAGTTTACAAAGTCGGAGACAGAGTTTATCTTCGTGTATCTCCACTTCGAGGAGTTAAGTGCTTTGGAGTTAAGGGAATGTTAGCGCCACGTTTTGTGGGACCATACAAAGTTTTGGAGCGTATGGGAGAAGTTTCCTACAAATTGGAATTGCCCGAAGGGTTGTCAGCAGTTCATGATGTATTCCACGTTTCCCAGTTGAAGAGGTGCCACGCAGAGATGGCTGATATACCACTGAGAGAAACAGTGCCGCTAGAGGCGATTCAGTTGGACAGTGATTTAACCTATGAAGAGAAACCAGTTAAGATTCTTGAGTATGCCAGCCAGTCACCCGCAGTAAGGTTATCAAGTTTTGCAAAGTTCAGTGGAGCCACCACACCGAGGATGAAGCCACATGGGAGAGAGAGGAAGATTTGCTGAAGGACCACCCTCACCTATTTTCTAGCCAACCCGAATCTCGAGGGCGAGATTCATCTTAAGGGGGGTAGGTTTGTAACATCCTAAATTTTCAATTTGGAATGTTATATATTAGATCATCATAGCATATCATATTTTATTGCATCTTGGTGAGATCCTAGAAATTCTACGCAACTCAAGGACCCTCGGGGAGAGTTGGGGATTTCGTAATTTTCATATTTGAGTTTTCTCGAATTTTGAAAATAGGATCATTTGATTTTATTTATTTTATCTTCAATTATTTCTATTATAAAAATATGAGAGAGGGAATAAAATGACTTTTCCAAACTAAAGAAATATTGAGCATTTAATAAAAAAATCAAATAAATTTTATTTTGGAGTTTTTGCTATTTTATTTGAACTTAGGAAAATTTGCACGTTTTTCAAAACTTCATTTTAGGGCCAAGAAAATGTTCATCGTGTTCTAAATATTTTATTTGGACGATGAAAATTTATTTTGGTATTTTTAGATTTTTATTTCTTTTTCTAGAATTTTTTTTACAGTGGAATTGTTTTTTTTTAAACGCGCCCGCACCCGACTAGGCCGAAGCCCAGCCGAGCCAGGTCGGCCCAACCGCCGCGCCGCCGCCTTCCTCGCGCGCGCGCCGCCGCCGACTCGGACGAGGAGTCCAAGCCGGACTCCACCGCCGCCGCCTTGGCCCCTCCTCCAAGCCGCCCCCCT
>NC_041383.1:185267741-185347962 GCF_002162155.2 Triticum dicoccoides | reverse complement strand
GCCGCCGCCGCTGCATCCGCGCCGCCGCCGCCGAGCCACGCGCCCCGCCGCCCAACCCCGCCTCATCGGAGCCCCTCGTCGGAGGTACCGCGCCGGATCCGAGCCGCAAGTTTTTTTTAAACTGTTCGGTTTTTTTAGAAAAAAACTAGATTCGTTTTTTTAGATTGGTTTATTTTTTTTGGTTTATTTATTTAGCGAGCATTCGCCCGTTCGTTCGTTTTAACGAATGTTCTTCGCCGTTTAGTTTCAGTTAAAGAACGTCTATTCGTTAATCTGTTCATCAGTTTTCTTTTTATCAGATTTTTCCGCGATTATTCTGATCGTGATTCGTGATCCGATTTTTGTTTTAGTTTATCTTTTCGCTCGTTTATCGGAATCAGGCGATTCAAGCGCCTAGAGTTTCGACTCGAAACCCTCTTTCCATTTAATCTACTCAAACAAGTTTTTGCTACTGTAAAATTTGACTTAGGTCCAGATTAGTAAACAAAGATTGTTTCTTTCGCCGTTTGATTTTCATTGCTTCGTTTGATTTGATTCTTTTTGCAACCCGGAGTTCTTAAGTTGGACTTTCTGGTTAGATTTCTTATTTGAGTTTTACCTGTGCATTATATGAGTACTTATTGTATGCTTGTTTGTTTGCGATAGAGTACCTGGATTGCGCTGCTTGCTACTTCGAATCCCTAGGTTTCACGGATCATCAGCAAGGCAAGTAACACTTTGATCATACCTCTTTATTACACAGTTCTTATGCATTAGATCAATCCTCAAACAATTGCATGATTAGTATCTGATTAATAAGTGGGTTTTGGGAAGTAGATGAGGTAGTACCTATTGCCTTTTTTATTATCAAACCCTTGGGAGTTACTTCTACATTTGCTTATTATGCCATGCTATGCTAGTAGATGTGGATTGGATGAGTGAATCTCCATGACAGATGTGAGATTGTTAATTAATGGTTTATTTAAGGTGGCAACTTTAATACACATCTGGGTGGATTGAGGCACTTGGGTTTTCCAGGTTTGCCTGTTTGTTTTGGACCGCCACCCAGGCTCTAAGGGATCATAAGATTATTCATGCTAGAAACTTCCGTGTGCAGCCACATGCTATTATGGGCTCTAGCATAGTTGACTAAGTCATGCGAACTCTTACAGTGGTAGACTAGCAGATGTAGGGGAAAGTAGGTGTACAGGTCTACCCATTGTAAGGTGCTAGCGCTTCTGAAAGACTATGTCTCGGTCGTCCGTTTCTCAAACACCATGTACTGTGAGAAAACCAACGGAGGAGATCGAGTCGTGTGGGGAAAAGTGCGCAAACCTCTGAAGAGTGTATAAACTAATCGTGGTTAGTCGTGTCCTTGGTTATGGACGTTTTGAGTATCTAGTATTTGGATTATCATGTGAATCTCATCATGTTACTTTAATTAATATTGTTGGGTTTGTTAAATGATGATATTTTAATTGGGATTGAGAATGCTCTCAACCATTCTCAATGTTTAACAACCACCATGATAGTTAAATTAAATTTATTCCTTTGCAGTAGGAAAAAAATTGGCTTTATGCAAAACTGTAACCATAGAGCTTTCCACCAGTCATATATGCATGTAGAATAGCATTATTCTTTCATTACCCTCTATGTGTTACATTGCCAGCATATTCCATGTGCTGACCCGTTTCGGGCTGCAATGTTCATGTTGCAAACTTTTTAGACGACGAGTAAGATGCCTTAGGATCGTGGTTCTATACTCAGTGATGCCGTTGGAGTTGATGGACTCACTTATCTTCCAAGCCTTCCGTTGTTATCATTATTAGATGGCCTTAAACCATTTTTATTGTAATAAGTTCTCTTTGGAGACATTCGATGTAATAAGTGTATGATTGCTACTCTGTTATAAATCCCTCAAGTACTGTGTGTGTCAGCATTATTGTTCCAGGGATGACACTGATGCACAGAGATCAGACTATTTGAGGTCTGGTCGCCACAATCTCTGTCTGCACAAATATCAAGCAGCTAGTAAACATATACCACACCATGTATTTTCGGTTTAAACATGTCTCTTCCGCTTAGCATCTGTCATGTTCTACACTGGACAATCTGATATAGTTATGTTTTGCCCTGGACAATTTCATACTGAATTGAATTGCTGGTTCAGAGCAGAAATATAGCGCCTATTCTTCATCAGACCAAGGATATCCATGTTCGGAGTGATGGAAGAGGTGAAATCGATACAACCGAAATTGAGCATCCAATCATTGAATCCTGTCCTGCACCTCCAATGTAGGTCCACCCTACCAATAAATTCACATGCAAACCACAAGTATTACTATCTAATGACAGTACAAAAAGAGTAGCAAGATAGTAGCAAACCATGTACCTTCATAATGAACAACTCATAGTGCCACCAATCGGATATAAAGGTTTGGAAAAAACATGCTCCTAATGTTGAACCAGTTGGACTTTTTGTGCAGTTCCACTAAAATTGAGCATCCCTGTTTGCATAGATATTGAAAGTGTGATTACCATAAAAGTGGCACTAGTTGAAGCATAGACTCACAAATATAAGCATTCCAATTTCTTAATGGGAAACGGTAGCAAGACTGTTTCTAACCACCTATTTGAAGGAATAAATAAAGCAACAGCGGCTGATGACAGGAAGGCATACATAGTTTTTTCTGAAAAATTGAGCCATTCCTGACCTTTCCTCTTCTTTTAAGCATATTTTGTGCAGTTCAACTAAAATAAAATGCCATCACCGCCTTGACAATTCAGTGACACTGTACAAAAGGATATGACTTAACATTACATCATGATGTCAGGTATGTAGTCGATAGGCATTAGAGACAAACATACAGACCTCCACCGATAACATAATGAACATTAATTTTAACAAAGGTGTGACTAGCTTTATGAAGATAATTTGAGTGAACTCTACACCCTCTGTTCCTTAATATAAGACGTTTCCGAGGTTCAATTTAAAGTACCCAAACGTCTAGTATTTAGAAAAACAAGTAGTAGTTTTCTTGAGCACATATCTGGGAAAGCTTGCCACACTTTATTTATGTCCATACGCTAATGCAACATCATTTGAATACTACAAATATACACTAATCTAGTGGCTAGTGCAACAGTAGAGTAGTTAGTTTATTACAGGGTACAGTACAATGGTTTTACTGAACAAATTTCAATAAACTCTAGCACTGGAAGATTTCTATAAGAATTAACAATACAAAATGTAAAGGTAACAAGTTTCAGCATTGGTATACTAGCTGTGCATGAGCATTAAACCAAATACAAAAGTCTGAAGGTAACTAGCATTATTAACTAATGACAGTACAAAAAATTGCAAACCATGTACCTCCATGGTAAATGTCATTTAGAACTCGGGGGGACCTTAAAAATTGCTATCCCAATCTTGATAATCGATCAAACATAAAAACTTGATCGAACGAATCAAGAGAACAGCCAGAGGAGGAGGTGCCCACTCTTGACCTTTCCTCTTGTCTTCATAATTGTTTGTGCAGTTTAACCAAAATAAAATGACATCAGTGCCTTGGCATTTTGGTGACACTGTACAAAAAAATTAACTTATCTCATGAAAGTGAGGTATGTAATCTATAAGCATTAATAGTGCAAAAATCTGAAGGTAGTAACAAGTTTCATTGTTGGTATACTGGCTATGCAACAACATTAGAATGCCTTAGCTAAAAAATCTTTAATACATCCACAATCAACAGCTAACCCTGAAATAATCCAGTGACATTAAATGGCATTGCTTAAATTTATCGGTGGCATTAGACTGAGAGCGGCATTAGTTAAATGTGGCATCACTTTAGCAGTAGCATTGCTTGACTTGACTGCTGGCGTTATACTAACAGCAAAAAAGTGGCAATAAGAGCATGGGACGCCCATTCGGACAATGGGCGCACCAGTACGGTGTACCTCCACGAACGCAGAGTGGTGAGGGAGGTATGGTTGCCCAGAGCAACAAATATCCAGGCAGCATATGTGGATTACGTCCCATTTTTGTTCTCTTTAGCCACCTTTTTCCTATGTGAGGACAACAAACCAATCGACCTGATCATTCTCTATTGCGTTGTCATGCCTTTCTGCCCTTCTTCAACCAAGAGACACGAGACTCGTTCCTTAGCTACTGATTTTTTCCCTTTTCAACCTAGATGCGGGTTCAATTCCTACTCTCTTGGATAGTACAGTCTCCTTTCCTTTCCTTATTCAACCCAGACATGGATTAGTCTGTATGAAGTAGGGTTTCCTTTAATAGTGCAAATTATGGTTTTCGTCTGCGTGGCCAACAGAGCAGAGGATAGCAAATTGGGAAGATGGTGGAGTGGAAAAAGATCCACATGCAACGACGTGGCAGATGGGGCAATAGAACAAGGGTATGGTTTGAAAAGAGGTAGCATACCTGAGGGTCGGCGAGAAGTGGCTTCGCTCGTGGTCGTCATCCTCCGCACACACTACGGCAGCGAGCTTGGGGACGAAGGCCATCCCGTGCAGGCGCTAGGTCTGAGAGGATGACCTTGTCGTTAGTGCGTGACCTCGCTCGCCGACAACGAGTGCGTCAATGTTTCATGTCCTTTTCTTCCCCGACGGATCTGTGACCACCGGTGAGGAGGGAGAGAGAGGACGTCTTTTTAGATCTGGAGAGAGGGTGGTAGTGTGAGAAGCAAGTGGGCAGCCCTTAGCAACAAAGCGTTGAATCTCCAGCCTATATATCTTTTTTATACTACTAGTACTGGAGGTGGAGTAGTGGTAGAGTAGTTTATATTTTCTCTGCGTATAGTACCAGTTAGTCGTGCTTCAAAACTGAATGGCATGCCATTAAAAAAATAAAGGTCGATAACTAATGCGGCACCTCGGGCCAACGCGACCAGATCGCATTTTGCACGAGAAATTACACACCATGTTTCGTTGACATGTGGTCCCGTCCCAACATATCAGTGAGACGACGGCGAGTCCTTTTCTACTAGTAGTATTTCCGAACGGACGTGTAGGCCGGGGCGCCTCTTCGTGAACCGGGGGAAACTGGCAACCGTCCATCGACTCTTCGCCTTTCCCTCTCAATTTGGAACTGTTGTCGCACGCTCTTCCTCTCCCTCCTCCATTTTCCTTCAGCCCTTCACCCTTTCTTCTGCCATTGTTCGATCATCTTCTCCATGGAGGGAACAGGCCGGAAACGACCCCGTTATTCTTGCCCCGATCTGAAAGATAACATTGTGGAGGAACTCATTGATCAGTGCGACATCATCACCTCGGCTAGCATGGCAGGTTCGTTCAAGCCCATTCTCGACTCAACTAATAACATCATTACAAGGAACCCAAGAGTCAAGGAGCGGTTTGATCTCACCTATCTTCTTCACCATGACCCTGGTGACTACTGGCGCGGGGACGACGGAGGCCTCGCCTTGTGCAAGTTGATGTCGCTTGATAATGATACGTATGATGTTAAGATGCCATCGCTTGAGGGCAAGGATTGGGAAGGCGCAAATGGAGAGTGGGTTGTTTACATTGGGTCCAACTGCGAGTGGGAACTTGTGAATGTGTACACTCGTGACCGGGTTCCACTTCCAAAAATCTCAGCAGACTGCCCAGAGGTTGAGCACACCGGTATTGTATGCACGTTCAAATACGATCATGGTGACTGTCTTCTACGGAAGATAGCAATTTGTCGAGTTCCCAACCGCTCTTGGAATTACAACAACTATGAAGTTGTTGCTATCTTCAACAAGCTTGTTGCCGTCCTTCATTGTTCGACTGGATGGATATTGCTCAAAAATCAGTTTCTATACACGAATGTGTACTATGATGCAATTCAATACGAGGGCCTTGTGTTTGATGCCACCACTTGTGGCATTGTATTTGCATGGGATCCTCGTAGTTTCGGTATGTTTGTCTTCCACCGTAATTATAATTGTTTCATCCACATGCATGCGGGTTAGCAAGTTTCCCCTTACTAATTAACCTTCTTCTTGTGTTTCCAAGGTCCTGTGAACACCACCACCTATACTTGAAAAAATTTATAACCAAGGGGGAGATGACGATGGTGATGATCACGAGCATGAGGAAGAGTAGAACGTATATACTCAGTGGCGCCTAGCAACTAATTCCGATGGATCACCTCTTCTTGTGTGTATATAGCGCAGTGAGCTTGTTACTGCTAAGGGAGCAGGTGTAGTCTCCCATGGTCGCACTCTCCGGACCTATTCCAACACCCGTTGCATGGTATTCGGGATGGATACTAGTGTGCTAGAGCCAACTCCTTCTCCCTGGTACAGAATTGATAGTCTTGGAGAAAACTCGCTCTTCCTTGGACAAAACTATCCGATGATGGTGAAAGGCGATCCAACTACTGTTGACACAATGTTACTAGTACCATTTATGAGAAGCAACTGTGTCTATACCTCGGACATTTGGGTGGTTTCCTACCTTGGTACTGATATAGTAGGCCGCTTCAGCCTGGATGATCAGTCCTGCGTTGGTCTCTACAATAGATGGCCCATCCCAGAGAATCACTTGTGGTTCAAAGCAAGCGTTTCCAACACCGAGGATTGGTTGAGTTGAAGTTCATTTCATTGCTTGTTATTTGTTGTGTGATGAAAAATTTAGTATTTATAATGTATCCTCGTTGTCGATGTGGGTTGATGACCTGTTGTATGTAATAAAATGATATGCCTGTGATAAACTTACTAAATTTATGAATGGCTTTCGAGTCGCTTCTCTGAGTGAGTGGTGCGACGAGGCAAAAAAATATTTTCCGAATACATAATTGTACGTACATTGCAACAGGTTATCGGATGAGGCCAATCAACAATAGTAGTACACTATTTGTACTAGCTTCACATGCTTCGCGCGTCGGGCGGGTGTTTTTACTGTAGCCATATGTTAATATGTTCGCTGTACGTAACTAGCACCTCGAATCCTCGATACTAGTACTATATAGTAAGTAGTAGGAGTAGTAGGGTGGCATGGGCCAGAACAATCATTCACGTCCAGGAGTACGGCACACGCCACCACCACGACATCCATCTGACACCATATTATTTCTTGGACTCCGTGCTAGAGCAATCTCTTCAACCTCGTCGTTTCTCTAACTTTAGCCATCGTGCGGCGGGCGAGGTGGGGGTTTGCCGATAGTCGGTTTCCTCAACTGCGGTCCCACTTGTAAGGCCAACTCCAACGCTCTATCAATATATGGATGTACTCTTCTTCCCAATACCAAAACTTGCATGCATTCTTGTACACAATAAAAATTTAAGTTAGCACAACTAGTCTAACCCAAGAGCACAACCGAAGATTTGGTCGGGTTCTTCCTCCTTTTGCCAACACGTGGGACATCTAGCATCCAGGTCGTGTCATGCAAGAAAATAGAGTGGTAGTTGAAGCCACGTGATGTGCATCTTGGGTTAAACTGTAAATAGAATCTTACTACTCTTGAGTAACTCCAAAAGCAGCCATCAAAGATCTTTATTGGATTGGTTTTTCATCACCAGCACATCGAGGTGAAAGATGTGTAGGTTCAGTGGGTCCTCTTGCATTTTCACTGACATGTGGGACCGCATGTGAGCAAACAAATGATGGGCTCCGCACGTCCGCTGGCTGGCTGAGAAGAGAGATAGACGAGGGCTGAGCACGGACTCCAGGAAATTTGTTCTACGTACCTCGATATAGGCTCGATATAGTGGGGTGGCATGGGCCATAACTAGCATTCACGTCTAGCCGTACAGCACACGCCACCAACACGAGTCCCATCCGACACCAATTTTCTTGGAGTCCATGCTACAGCAATCTCTTCTCCCTCCCGTTTTCTCAGCCATCGCACGGTGGGCGGGGTGGGGGTTTGCGGATAGTCGGTTTGCTCAACTGCAGTCCCACTTGTAAGTGAAAATGCAACACTGCATGCATTCCTGCTTGAGCGGCGTGCCGGACCAACCGTGTGGGGGTGCGACGTGAACATGGCAGGCTTTTCCTTTTGAACTCGTAACTTGTAAAATTTGGTTCTGCTCCATGGCACGACGGATAGATAGAAAATAACGATTTTGCCTAGAGTAATGAGAAGTTTGGTTCTGGCACCGTTCATGCATGGAGTACGTACGAAAATTATGAAGTTTATGTGAAAGGTAAGATAATTATTAGGAGTATCATATACTACTAAATGGATTTGACAGAAAGATAAAAATACATACGGATCCATCAACGACATCCTCACGCCTTAGTGCGCCGGGTTACCAACCAACTTGTGAGGAGCAGCGGCGTTGGCGGTGAGCTCAACGTGCTTCTGAACAATGTCGTCCAAGGTTGCCCTGCGGTCCAAGAAGGCCAGCGTCCTATCGTCCTCCTCTTGCATGTAGTATTCCTTGTGGGCGATTTGCGCGTAAATGTGGGTGATTATGTCGATGGTGTCTTGCTGTGCCAGGCACTGCGCAACGAGCGCGACCTCGAGGTGGACATTCTCCGGCGCCACGGCGGGCAGTCGCAGGGCCACCAGTGCGTCGAAGAGGTTGTCACCATAGTGGTTGTTGAGGGTGACGGGCATCGCAGAGCCTGGGCACGTCGGCTAGAGGCGTACGTCAAAGTCGTTTGCGAGCTTCTTGACGATGGTGAACTTGTCGAGGAAACTGACGAGCACCTCGTCGAACAAGGAGACGAAGCTGCCGTCCAAGCAGGCCCTCGCCCTGGCGGCCTCAAGCAATACTACGTGGAGACATTCCTCGTTGCCGGGCCGCAGGCCGGCATCGTGGACCATCTGGCACAGCCAGCTGATGCTCGCGCTCATTGCCTCCATGGGTCTAGCTTAGCTTCTAGTCAACTGATCTTGCAATTTGAGTGATCACTCTTTCCCTTGGTTAGCGTGCGTAGGTACGTAGGATTTCGTACTACTCCTCTGCCCTCTACTTCACCTGCCTTTGGCTATATGATAGGTGGGCCAGCCACCCCTTGGGCCCACGTGTCATTCACCCAAAGGCAGTTGATGTAAGTCAATGAAGCTGCGTCCCCCTCCGTGCCGGTGCAGTATAGTCATCTCACCGGACCTCTAGTTGGGGCCAAACGAGAGAAGTTTGATGTTTACTGGTTTATTGGTCCCCTTTGCATTTTGCGCCAAGTTTTGACCTTTGATTTAACTAGTAAAATATTAATGCATGTAAACAAAAATGTTGTGTAAGTCACCTTACAAAAACCAAATAATCCCAAAACAGTTAGGCACGGTGCATTAACTCCCTCCTTGTTTCTTATTTTGTGACATATCAACCAATGAGAGATGTGGGCCGTGCATGCTTTCAATGACTTGAGACTACCAAACATGACATGCAGTGTTTAGTTCATTGCATGTAATCCTATTAGTACTCTAGTTAGCAAAAACACATTAAGTTCTCTCGCTGATAGGAATAAAACACCATGTATTTATTTACAGAGGGAGTAGTACATTTTTTGTGACATGCATTACTAGATATTGCTAGTCAAATACTAAAATCCAGATGGACGTGGTAGTACTCCTAAATCCAGACGGTGGTGCTACTAGTACTAGTAGTAGTACTACCAATGTAGTACTACCCGTTGGTCAAATTATTACGTGTTGCTCCTCACAGTGAAGTGAGAAGACCCTGCGCCGGAGATGACACCTGAGTATAGGCGCCATGTTCGGCATACCATAGTCAGCCTCATCGTCTGCAGTCACTATCATCATGGTTGTAGAGCTAGCCTGCTTACAACTAGCCCTGTTCGACATAATTTCCCGTGCGTAGATGCCCGTGCATTGCACGGAACACCAAGATTGGGGGTGGACGGCGCCGGCAGCGGCCATCATGCCAGATTTTTCCACGGCCTTCTAGATGTGGTGGGGAGCAGATAAGGCTGATTGTGAGAGACAAGGAGTTGTTTGTAAATACGGAACAAGTGCGGGCATCTTTTTGCAAAAATGGAGAAGCTTGGTTTGTATGCGTCAGATCTAGATCCGACGGCTATTGGTGAAAGATGGGAGGCACAACATCATCACCAACTTAGGACCTATTTGATTTGCAGGATTTTGAAAACGCAGGAATAGGACACGGCAATATTACAAGTTTCAAACTGATATTACAAATGTTAGGAGTAATGTTGCACCTACGAAGAGGGAATTACTAGGAAGTTTATGTGAGAACTTTCGTTACTTTAGGTGGATGCAGCATTATCGTACAAACTGAAATCCACCACCCTGACAAGTCACTAATGGGCAAATAAGTTTTCGAGTCTCTGGCCACTTGATGTTTCAAAAACAAATTCAGCTTCTGCGGAGACTTTCTCATTTAGGCTTAGACGCTTGCGATGATCAGCATGCCATTCATTTTTGCGCCAGAAAACGCCAAACCTCATTACCTTGAGCACACTTGCCTCCAGAACAAAGAACCTGGCCAATTTAATCTCAGATGTGCTGCCTCGGTAGTCGATCAAATCAATTTATGTAAGATCGAGATCAAGGCATTCGATGAGATTGTTATAGTGTAGCACATTTTTCACTTTCGGGTCTTTTTTTATCTGCAAAAGAAGAGAACATATTAGACCAGCTGGCTGTATAAGATTGCCGTGTCATCAAGAGGTACCAATATCATTCGCTCATACGATAGGGTTGGCTGGCTAGTGATATTTTTTCACTCTCTCTCTCTCTCTCTCTCTCTCTCTCTCTCTCTGTTTCCTCTCATTTAACTAGGAGCACGTGAAGATCTTGGGCATTTGTTGCCTTCCACTATGTGGCCGATGCCATATTTCGCGAAAGTATGCCACATAATACGCATCGATGTCAAATCAAAAAAAATTGGCACCGCTCTCGCGATGTGAGAGAGTTGGCACCGCTGTGCACACAGACCCACATGTATAAACAAATCAATCAAACCAACTACGCCAGCCTCTCACTCTCCCAAACAAGTGTTTTTTATTGTCTCAGCCCTCTCTCTCTCCCAAGAAGTGTTTTTTCATTGTGTGAGTTAATTTGGCACCGGAGCAAAGTAGGTGATCCAGATTTGGGCACCAGGTGAGCAATGGAGGAGCATCGATGCCAAATGCATCACAAGTGAATTTGGCACGTGCTTTGGCATACATAGCCCACTTTTGTACTCCCTCCGCCCCAAAATTCTTGTCTTAAATTTGTCTAAATATGGATGTATCTAGTTCATTTTAGTGTTAGATACATCCGTATCTAAACAAATGTAAGACAAGAATTTTGGGACGGAGGGAATACTACCTCGTATTTAGTATAAAATTGTGACCATAGATTTACCTAAGAAAATGCCCATGCATGTCACTAAAAATTACGCTATTTGAAATTATGTTCAAATACGAATCCAACGATATAGTTCTTAGTGACATGCATTAACATTTTGTCAGTTAAATCTATGGTCAAATTTTGATACTACAAAATTGGAAGAGTAAACCAGGACGGAGGTAGTACTTGCTCTTAGGGTAACCATAGAGTTATTTTCCACTATGACTAGCCTAGGCTACTATAGTAGTACAGCATAAAAATGTTGCAGGTGATCACGTGAGAAAAAACTACAAAAAACATTTCTTTCGGTGCAGTGCGTAGATGCAGTTTTGAACACTACACTTGTCATCATAATTTGGGAAAATTACGACAAAATTGAGCTACGTTGTGATTACCGTTTACTTATAGGAAAGAAGTTTCACCTCAATGAGTAGCTTCTCCGTGCACAGAAAGCATGTAAGGAATCCAACAACTTGATCCACATTGGGGTCGATAGATTTTAGTGCTAAGTTCTTCACTGTGTGCATGGACTGGGTCAAGCTTGTGGGAATCATTTTCTGGAAGACGATCGTAAATACATCAAGAAGAAATTTAAAAATGTGAATTTCAAGAAGACGGAGAAGAAGATGAGTGATGTACCTGAACGATTACAGATCCAATAAAGAGTTTGGAGAATTTGGCAGACGAGTACACCAACGCTGTCAATTTCGGCGCGTCAATGACCCTGATTTTTGTTGGACCTTCTAGATCCGATACAAGCAATCTCTCAAGGAAAGGTGCATTCTCAATGACCATAACGTGGAATAGCTGGAGTGATCTCTTCCCAATTGATGTCTTGTTGCGGGGCCAGCAAGACACATAAATCCATCGGAGATTCGTCGAGGCGATGTGGAGGCTAATGAACCCGTGGATCTGCTCAAGACGAAGGTACTCGAGCACAGTACAGCTGCGGAGTAGGTGCTCCATAGCCTTCTTCGAGATGACAACGTCGAAGAGGTCAAGCTGCTTGAGTTGAGGGAGAAGAAGGGCAGGCCCGGCATTAATCTGGGGAAGATAGCAAGAGCTGAAGCTAGCGCAGCGCAGCGTTGGCGTGAGGCGGAGCGCGGACGGCGGCAGAGAGCGACATCGTCCAGCTTCAAAGCTGAGCTCCTCGAGATGATCTAGGGCGGGGGATAAGAACCACTCGTCGAACTTCGGTTGGACCTTGCAGTTGGTACAGAACATGCGGATGTCAAGGCGTCTGGCTGGCCCAGGGTGCGATGAAAGGATCTTGGAGACTGCAGCCATGCGTTTGCAATCCCCGTCACAGAGGCAGCTGTCAATGGTGAGGTTGAGGGGGACGCAACGCCAGAGGGGACGCCACCGCCGGGAGAGCAGGGCGGTCCACACGGTAGATTTGGTGGGGAGGAAGCCGATGATGACGAGCAGCATGTTGTCGGGGAGGCTGCCGATGAAGTCCAGGCTTGCTGGATGCGGTTTTGGCTCGAGCCGCCTCCGCTTGTTGGCTGCCTCGCCGTCCATCTCAACTGGCGGCGACGCCGGCGTACACGTGTGTTGGTGTGTGTTGTGTGCTGGGTGTGCGCGAGTGCGTCCTTCTGTGCATGCCGCCACGCAGTGGTGAATTGTGCGCGAGTGCGTCCTTCACGCGCAAGAAGTGTGTCCTCAATGCGCCCTCAATTTACTAGCGTGTGGGGTGCTACCCCAAGTGGTTTCAACTTTGTTTACTTCACCACGTGTCAGATGGGCCTCTAGTTTACTTATTTTCACCTACTGCCACATGGGCCAGCACACAAAGATACAGAACACGAGCTGACAAGGCAGCATGTGGATTGGTTGATCGGTCAACTAAACAATACGGAGCTATACGCTGACACAGTGAGCGTATAATCTGTCGGTATAGAGAGTTCGAGTGAGAGGGGAGGCCCGTGAGAGATAGCAAAGAGAGAGAAAGAGCTACTCCCTCCGTTTGATAATGTAGTTCCAACATTTTCTTTAAGTCAAACTTTTGAAACTTTGACCAAGTTTATAAAGAAATTACTTATATCTACAATACCAAAGATAAATGATAGTATGAAGTAATTACATGTTGTGATGAATCTAATGATCGTTCCAGATGTAAATGTTTTTCTCCACATATACCTGGTCAAACTTTTCTGAGGTTTGACTTTTCAAGACATCCATACGCTTATGGACATGACAGAGTCCCTAACTACAGAGAGAGAGAGAGATAAAGAGTGAGTGAAAAAAGTGTGTGTGCATGTGTGAAAGAGACATGTACAACACACGATAAAAGTAGAGAAAAAGTGTGCGTGTCTTACGCAAACATATCACACATGCATCTTCGACAACGGAGGCAAGGTGAGCGATAGTGTGTGGTTGTTTGGAACCGAGAGAGCAAGACCCATAGCACTTGGCCAAGAGGGGTCTGACAAACAAGGGAGAGAAGTCAAGAGAGACGTATGGAGAAAATACAGACATGGGGAGGAGAGAGTGTATGTTTGTCATAGAGAGATCCCCTGGAGATCGTGATGGGACTACATGGGTGGGAGATCGAGTGACAAGGTGTGTGCACGATAGAATATGCCCGAGAGATATCGAGATAGACGTATGGATGGAAGGAGACAATACATGTGTTCCTGATGGCTAGTAAGAGATAATCATACTTAGGAGGGGGGAGTGCTTGCGCTTATGATGGAGTGAGGGATTATGGTACTTAGGGGGGTGCGTGTCACATGGAGAGAGAACAAGGGCGGAGAGTGTTGGATGGGTCTATATGTATAGCGCGAGCGAGACATGTGTATGTGTGAACCAAGGAGATATAAGGTCAGTTTGGCTTGCGTCCTGAGCATCTTTTGCTTGGCCTGGGGTTGTGGCTAGATTTCATGCACGCTTGTTTGGTTGCTACCCTGTGAAAAAGAAAGCCCGCCTGGCCTGGGCTCCCTTGCACTTTAATTAGCCTGGCTGGACTCCAGACACTGCAAGTAGCCTGGCCCAGGCGACCGATTTCGAACGCCTGGCCGTGCCTGGTCGTGCAGCCACGAGGTTAACAGCAACATGGATGGATATTAGCATTAAATAATTGCTGCATGGATTGATTGATGGGACGTTGATGCTTTGCATGGCCCAGGCATGAACTAAACGCTTCAGCACCACACAAGCCTGGCCAGGCAGAAATATTTTACATCTCACGTCCACACCAGGCAGTACTGGCCATCAAGGCATGAGGGTCAGGTCATGAACCAAACTGACCAATAAAGCTTGAGAGAGATTGAGGTGCCCTGATAAGGCTGAGTGATGCGTCAGATAGCTGAGAGGGGGAAAGAGATATTCCATCCGCTCGATAATGCAGTGCATGTAACATTTTCAGAAGTCAAACTTTGGAAACTTTGATCAGGTTTACGCAAATGTTATTTATATCTACAATACCAAAGATACATCATACAAAACTACATCTCATGGTGAATCTAATGGTATATGTTTGCCGTACTAGATGTAATTGTTTTTCACCACATACATGGTCAAATTTTGTGATGTTTGACTTTTCAATAAATCTATATGCTATGGACCGAGGAGAGTGCCTAAGTCGAGACAGATCAAGTGTGTGTGAAGGAGAATGAGTAAGTGTGCAAAAAGAGTATGTGTGTGAAAGAGAATGTGACAACAAAAGATAAATTAGAGAGAGTGTGTGTTTTTTCATTTCTTATGCGAACATATCACGCATGCATCTCCGAGATGGAAAAGCAAGGAGAGGAGATACACGAAGATAGCTAGTGTGTGATTGTTTGCAACGAAGAGAGACACCCCTGTAGCACATGTCCAATAGAGGTCTGGCCAACAAGGAACAAAGGTCGAGAGGGACACATGGATGGCATGGACGCATGGGGAGGGAGAGAGGGTGTGTTTGTGATAGAGAGATCCCCTCGAGATCGTGAGGGGACTATATGGGTGGGAGATTGAGGGAGTGCGTGCGCGATAGAAAGATGCCCCATGAGAAATCGAGATAGACCATGCACATGTTTGTGATGGATACTAAGATTAGCTAGTCATATACATATAGGGGGGACTGCGTGTGCCTACAATTGAGTGAGAGACCATCATACTTGGCTAGCTAGGCATGAGATTGTGTGTGTGTGTGCGTGTGAGATGGAGAGAGAACGAGGGAGAGAGATAGAGTTTTATATGGGCCTATCGAGTGCGAGTGAGATATGCATGTGTATGTGTGACCCAGGTGGATGGAGAGTTTGAGAGAGGGGGGAAGAGCTCCAAGACGATAGAGTGGTGCGTGAGAGAGTTACGGGCAAAGGGCCAAGGAATTTGTGTGCGTACGATGAGTGCACCCAAGATATCTAGCTTGGACTAGTTAGAGTATTATACATAGTGTGCGACAGAGACCTATAGATGGTGTATATATGCATGCAAACTAGAAAGACCCCCCCCCACACACACACACACACAAAGAGAGAGAGAGAGAGAGAGAGAGAGAGAGGGAGAGAGAGAGAGAAAGAGAGAGAGAGAGAGAGAGATGGAGAGAAAGGGAGAGGGACCAACAAGGTTTTTGTGTCGCATGCGTGCGACTGAATTGAAGATTGTCAGAGAGAGAGAGAGAGAGAGAGAGAGAGAGAGAGAGAGAGAACAGGAGTCCGGGAGAGGGGGAGGTCGCGTTTTATGCATCAAAGACTGAGATAAACCATGTTTCGATATAAACTTGCATTCAAATATTTAAATTGGAGAACATGTTGTCTGCAATCCACACATGAACAGATATATGTGTATATCAAACAAGTTCATTAATTTGACTTTCAACATGTTCATGGAGTACTATAATACTGTACAACATGCTACTCGATTGAGGTGTTCAATTTTGGATTTAGTTCACTATTTTGACCTACTGAACGAGCTATTTCATTGAATCGAGATATTTCATTTTGGGTTTGATTCATGTTTTTGAGTGGGTCAACTATTTGTCATATAGTAAATCGCTAGCAACGAGCATGTAAAAACGCATTACTCCTGAGCATCATCTCTCCATCAAAAAAAGAAGTGGCAAGCTAATATTTCAAAATTTGATTCGAATCGACTTGGTAAGGTAGACGTGGATGCTCATTCTCCCAAAATTTGAACGAACCGTTAAACATCCTCTCTACTCGGTGGAATTCTCCCGAGCAAATAAATGGGAAACGCGAAATTACCGTCCTATGTGGGACACGCATCAATTGACCCGTTGTACATCGAGGGTAGGTTCGTAACTTCATCCAAGTGCGCCTTCTCCTCGGCCGAAATTACATGTGCCAAATAATTCATAAACCATGGTCGGCAAAACACGCTCTCCTCGCCCGAAATAGCTCGCGCCCACTATTTCAAAACACGCTCTCCTCGGCCGAAATCGCTCGCGTCCACTATAGTTCAAAACACGCCCTCTTTGCCCGAAATCGCTCCCGCCCACTATTTGGGGAGAAGCAAAGTTACTCTACTATCCCCGACCCTCAGTACACAGACCCAAGCCGAGAAGCCTATAGGCAAGGGTAGAACTGTAACTCCCCCTCACATTTCAGACAAATGCGTCTGTAAGATATGGTTCCACTCCCCTCCCAATTCCCCCCCCCCCATTCATACCTCATGGGCACTAAATCACCTTCTCCCCGAGAAGCTCTCTTCTCCCGAGCCGCGAAACCTCAGCCCCACCTCCATGGCGCCCCCACCGCACCAATTTCACAGCCGCCCTCCTCCCTAATGCCGAAGACGCTGTCCATTTGCCGTCATGCACTGGGCCGTGTGCCTCTTACTCCGTGTTGCTGGTGCTGCCTCGACGATGGCCGCATGAACCGTACCGGAGCTGATTCACCCCCGCTGTTGTTCACGGCGCCAGAGCGGCTCCAACTTCGGATCCGTCCAGAGTCCTGGCGCTGCTTCCCCATAGCCGTCAACCGTCACGACATTGCTCTTTCCCTACCGCCGGTCGCCACCGCAACCGCGCCGGCCTCACCGACTCGGTAGCTGGACCTGCCTACTTCACCATGCCGCCAGATAGGTCGCACCCTCATCTCAAATCACTTTATTTAGGCGTCAGTTGTCTGAATTTTTATTCTGGTCCAATCGATTCCCAATGGGAAGCAGCACCCCTCGAGGCGGAGGAGGTCCTAGGCTGCCGGTTGGCTGGTGTCTAACGTAAGGGTGCGGGGCCGCAAGTTCGCCGCGGAAGTAGCGCTTAGATGGCTATATTTTAGAGTTGCGTGGGTTGAAGGTACTGTCGCCGCCGGATCTGGATGACGGGCAGTCTTTGTGGATTGGCCCGGGGGCGACGCAACCACGGCAGTGCGGTGGGGCGGGGAGCGGGGTTTTGGCCGGGGCCACGGACGGCGGAGGCAGGCTGCTCTGTCGTTGGTCGCTGGCCCTTCTGGGAAGATTCCGAACAGTGTTAGCCGGGAGGCACAAGACGGCCATCAAGCCATCCAGCGTAGATCGGACAGTACCAAAATAAAATAAAATCGTGTGACCCCAATTTAGTCTTCAGTCAACAGACGTGTGACCACTCTCGTACCTTGTTGTTGATCTCTTAGTGTATTTCTTCATATCAAAGAGATATGTCGTTCTTAACATTATGCATTATCTGCATCTTCAGACACACTGTTTTCCGACTCACCCCAGCTGCTCCAACAAGGGAAGCATACACCAGAAGGGAGCTATAGTCCCCACTCAACAATTCCCTACATCGAATGCAACTGCCCGACATGGACAGCCACAACAACTGCAGGGTCATCGACAAGTCAGCACATGATGCTCACTCCTATGGATGGCAGCCAGACAGGTTGTACCCTCATCTTACTTGTGTGCAACATTTATGGCTTTGTTATTCATCTAAGCATGGAAAATAGATCATCACATTTCACTGTATATTCATGCTGATCTCTTATGGGTCTTGTTCAGGAGTTAACGTTGTTCCATAATTCAGCTAAGATACTTGTTCTTTAGGTAACGTTGTTCCATAGTTATCATCCATCAGCCAATGCTATCCCACAGGCTGGTGATAATAGTATTATAACACTTCTAGTATTACCTATGTTGTTCTTTAATACTTTTGTGTGCCATCTAGTTAATCTCGAGTACAAACGATGCATATTATGTAGATTTCATCTGTGTTCTCCCTTTAGTTTATGAGACCTGTTACTGCTAGTTAACCCAGTCCTACTATTTATGTCGTCTCCTACAAGAACTCATTACATAAATCTAACTACTAGTTGTCTTCCATGCATGTCAGATATAATTGCACACACTGATATATCCACAAGAACCTCACGGAGCAATGTAAAGGCCAATAAACTTGATGTCAATGATACCCAATATGATGGAACATGTAAAGGCAGTTCTTCAGAAGACTTGCATAAAGATGATGAATCCTCTTCACCCCACAAGGTCCTTGCTCTAACTTGGCCTGTGATATGGGTACAACATGCATATAATGTCCTGGAGTGTATCTACTCTGTTGCAATGCCATGTGCTTAGCATGCTGATCATGCATGTAAATATGTCATGCCTTCCTGTTTTTCAGTACCTATTCCATTCATGATAACATATATTCAAATTCAAGTACAGTCATTCTACTCTATCGCAATGCCATCTGCTTAATTTGGACATCATGCTTCTGAATATCTTATGCATTTTTATTCATCAGTATGTACTTCATCTGTCTACCATACCATGTTTTTTTACATTGAAGTGTTGTTCCAGTGCTCTGTTGCAATGCCATCTTAGTTTCCCAATCATACACATGTATGTTGCCTTAGTTATTTCTGTATGTATTCCGCTAGCATACAGTTTTACATTCAACTAGTGTTTTTTTGTTGTGTTGTCCTGTCGCATCCCTAGCTCTTACACCATACTACCTCCGCCCGGATTACATGTTGCCAAAATGGATAAAAAAGGATGTATCTAGAACTGAAATACGCCTAGACCCATCCATTTTTTTCCGGATGGAGGGAATACATGTCAATATGTCATGCCTTTCTATTCTTCAGTACCTATTCCATCTCTCTGTTGTCGCATGTTCTATAATTAAAGCACCATTGTTCTATACAAGGCATGCAAGGGGAAGACAACTATGTTAGAATCTGAAGGGTTAAAAACAAGGCCTCTACAAAAGATCCAAACACCAGGAGATAATAAACCAACTCCAGTTTTTATAGATACTGCTCCAGCATAGAGAAACCCAACTCCTACTGATAATAAGCAGATTCCAGTGGCCAAAGAACTAGTCCGCTCCAGTCCAGCAAAAATATGTCAACTCCATTCTAAGAAGCGTGTGCGTATCCTTGCATCATGAAATTTTATAGCATGCTGATCAAATTTTTACATCAGCATGTAGATGTAAGTACCTATTGTATATCACTGTATTTTTACATCAGCATGTATTTTGTTAATCGGCGTGAATCCAACCTTTATCTGATCTAAATTTAGTTGTAGCAAAATGTATGATTAAAGGCCACAATGTTGATTTTTGTAAGGAAAACTGCCTGGTAGTTTTGCATCCTAAGCTGCATGAGTGTACTATCTCATATCAGTGGGTTTGAATACTTTGGTTCTGCAGTGGGTTTTTTAGTGTGTGTTTTTACTGTGTTGTCCTGTCGTATCCCTAGCTCTTACATCATACTCCCTTCGTCCGGATTACATGTCGCAGAAATGGATAAAACTGGATGTATCTAGAACTAAAATACGCCTAGACCCATCCATTTATTTCCGGATGGAGGGAATACATGTCAATACGTCATGCCTTTCTATTCTTCAGTACCTATTCCATCTCTGTTGTAGCATGTTTTATTACTGAATCACCATTCTTCTATATAAGGCATGCAAGGGGAAGACGGCTATGTTAGAATCTGAAGGGTTACAAACCAGGTCTTTGGAAAAGATCCAAACGCCAGGAGATAATAAACCAACTCCATTTTTCATAGATACTGCTCCAGCACAGAGAAACCCAACTCCCACTGATAATAAGCAGATTCCAGTGGCCAAAGAACTAGTCCGCTCCAATCCAGCAAAAGAATGTCAACTCCATTCTAAGAAGCATGTGCGTATCCTCGCATCATGAAATTTTATAGCATTCTAGTCATATTTTCTACAGGTTTCTTACCCATCTCTCTTTTAGAAAATAAGGTTAAACGATAGAAGACTTCCTCCATTGAGATCATATTCGAGGAAAATATCTTGCGGGAATTCTCTGTGCTCCAATGCTGATTTAAGTACTTGTTGTATATCACTATATTTTTACATCAGCATGTGTTTTGTTAATCAGCGTGAATCTAACCTTTATCTGATCTAAAATTAGTTGTAGCCAAATGTTAAAGGCGCCAATGTTGATTTTTGTAAGGAAAAATGCCTGGTAGTTTTGCATACTGAGCTGCATGAATGTACTATCTCATATCACGCACATTACTGAATTGAAGTGCTTCTCTGGTTGCCCATTCATTCATTGTGTCAATGTTGCTTTCGTATTACCTTACCTGGCTGATGATAGTTGTGCCATATTGTGTTAATTTGGTGTAGGCTAGTTGCCCAAACGTTCGTTGTGTCAATGTTGCTTTCCTATTATCTGACTTGGCCAATGATAGCAATGCTAGTGTGTTGATTTTGTGCAGCCTGCTGAAGATAAGAAGACAAACTCTGAAAACAGCAAGGCAACCCCATTGTTTCTTTCCAGTAAATCTAGGCCAGGTAATATGGCAATAACTCATGATTAATCTGTTTGGTTCCCGTCCTAATTTATGTTATGATGCAGTGGTCGAGACACTCTCCACTATCAATAATACAAGCCTGCCAAAATCGCCATCTGAATCTGTTCAGTATCCTCTACCTCGAATGCAATGGAATAACTGTATGTTTGTGAACCAATTAATGGCTGAAGCAATGATGGAAATGGTGGATGAATCAGAGGTGCAGAGTCGTGCGACCCAACAACTGATCAATGTTTTCAGAGACAGTGTAGCAAAGCAGCAAGAACTTGCCCACATGCTTATGGACGTCATCTGTGCTGAGGTTGCAGATTGTGACGTTGTAGATGGTTAGGTTCTGCTCATTTATTTGCACTGGCATCAATCTTTGATTGCCCAGTGGATGTAATTTCCTGTAATATATGCTGGATGTGCAATGTTATTCCCTGTATGTCGTACCTTTGCTTGATTGGTTTTGGTCCTGTGCATAATTGCTCGTCGTAATGGGCTCAAATTATCTAATTTGGCCTAAAGACATGTACGAACTTTAGTGGGCCCATTAAGTTAATGGGCCGTTATTAGGCCGAAAGTTAATGGTCGGCCCTCTTACCTCTCGGGTCGTTAACAGGCCGACATCGAAGCGGGCAACAGGTGGGCCTATTTTATTTCACGGGCCGTTAACAAGCTGTTACTAAGTTTGGGCTACATATGGCCCAACTATACTGTAGGCCTTTAGCAGGCCAAAAGAGACAGCGGGCTTTGTACTGGACCATGAAGAGCATGGGCCGCTAAGAGGCCGAAAGTCAGGTCGTATTGTAAATGGCCCAACTGTGTTGTGGGCCTTTAGCAGGCCGAAAGAGAAACCGGGCTGGTATTGGACCATGAAGGGCATGGGCCGTTAAAAGGCCAAAACTAAGGTCCGACTAAAAATGGCCCAACTCATTTATGGTCCGTTAACAGGCCGAAAGGCACACAGGGCCGGGAATTGGCCCAACACTTAAATGGGTCGCTAAAAGGCCAAAACTCAGGTCCGACTACAAATGGCCCAACTGATTTATGGGCCGTCAACAGGCTGAAAGTGACACCGGGCCGGAAATTGGCCCAACACTTAAATGGGCCGCTAAAAGGCCGAAACTCAGGTCCGATTACAAATGGCCCATCAGATTTATGGGTCATCAACAGGCTGAAAGACACACTGGGCCGGAAATTAGCCCAACATTTAAATGGGTCGCTAAAAGGCCGAAAGATGTACATCCTGAAAATTGGCCCATCCATTGAATGGGCCGTTAACAGGCCGAAATCTCATCGGGCCGATATTGAGCCCAAATATATAGTGGGCTGTTAACGGGCTCGAACTGACGATGGGCTGCAATGGTGTCAAATATTTAACGAGCCGTTGACGGGCCGAATTGGCACATCTCGTATGGGCCATCGGCTTAAATGGACCTGACACAAGTAGGCCTTATATGGGTCGGCCTGCTAATTTTTACTGGGCCGGCCTTTTTCATCGGAATGGGCCACTGTTGGGCCGTGCCACATGTCGACCTGTCATAGGCGCCTCCTGTCCAATGAGTGGATGACATCTGTCCCAACGGTGAGGCAACACGTGTTTCCTGCGGCCAATGATAATTTTACACGTGGAAAATCCCCATCGGTTCGGGCCGTTAACGGGTTATCGGATCCAAAGTCGGACCCGATAGCTTAACGGCGTTCCGTTACGGTGGATGCCATGTGTCGGTCACCCTTGACGAAAGCACTTTTGTGACGCGCGATTTATCGTCATGGCAGTGGACACTTCCGTGATGATAATTTTGGTAATGTCATGGAACACTTCTACGACAGCACAGGTATGACTATCTTGATTCTGTCATAAAATCGTCATGGATGTACATGCATGACAAAAAACGCGACCTACTGTGACAAACACGTATCATCACGGAAGTGTATGTTTTGTAGTGCTGATATATATATATATCCAATTGGATGTAAGTTAGCATGAACTATTATTGTTGACATTACCCTTGAGGTAAAACATTGGGAGGCAACACTATAAGCCCCTATCTTTCTATGTGTCCGATTAAAACTCCATAACCATAAGTATTGCATGAGCGTTAGCAATTGTGGAAGACTAAATGATAGTTGAGTATGTGGACTTGCTGAAAAGCTCTATTATTGACTCTTTCCGATGTTATGATAAATTGCAATTGTTTCAATGACTGAGATTATTGTTTGTTAGTTCTCAATGAAGTTTTTGAATCATACTTGACATTGTGAATAGATTTTTACTTGATCATAAGAAATCATATGACAATATATATATATATATATATGTTGTTGTTATAAGAATGATCATGATGCCCTCATGTCCGTATTTTATTTTTATCGACACCTCTATCTCTAAACATGTGGACATATTTTTTGATATCGGCGTCCGCTTGAGGACAAGCGAGGTCTAAGCTTTGGGGAGTTGACATGTCCATTTTGCATCATGCTTTTATATCAATATTTACTGCATTATGGGCTGTTATTACATGTTATGTCACAATACTTATGGATATTCTCTCTTATTTTACAAGGTTTAACATGAAGAGGGAGAATGCCGGCAGCTAGGATTCTGGGCTGGAAAAGGAGCAAATATTGGAGACCTATTCTGCATAGCTCCAAAAGTCCTGAAACTCCACGAAAGTCTTTTTTGGAATTAATGATAATTATTCAGTGCAAGAAATACCTGAGGGGGGGCACCCACCATCCACGAGGGTGGGGGGCGTGCCCACCCTTACAGGGCGCGCCCCCTGCCTCGTGGGCCCCCTGGCAGCCCTTCGGTGCTCATCTTCTACTATATGAAGTCTTTTACCCTGGTAAAAAGCATAAGCAAGCTTACGCGACAAAACTCCGCCGCCACGAGGCGGAACCTTGGTGGAACCAATCTAGGGCTCCGGCGGAGCTGTTCTGCCGGGGAAACTTCCCTCCGGGAGGGGGAAATCATCACCATCGTCATCACCAACGAACCTCTCATCAGGAGGGGGTCAATCTCCATCAACATATTCACCAGCACCATCTCCTCTCAAACCCTAGTTCATTTCTTGTGTCCAATTTTTGTACCAAAACCTCAGATTGGTACCTGTGGGTTGCTAGTAGTGTTGATTACTCCTTGTAGTTGATGCTAGTTGGTTTATTCGATGGAAGATCATTTGTTCAGATCCTTAATGCATATTAATACTCCTCTGATCATGAACATGAATATGCTTTGTGAGTAGTTACGTTTGTTCCTGAGGACATGGGAGAAGTCTTGCTATTAGTAGTCATGTGAATTTGGTATTCGTTCGATATTATGATGAGATGTATGTTGTCTCTCCTCTAGTGGTGTTATGTGAACATCGACTACATGACACTTCACCATTATTTGGGCCTAGAAGAAGGCATTGGGAAGTAATAAGTAGATGATGGGTTGCTAGAGTGACATAAGTTTAAACCCTAGTTTATGCGTTGCTTCGTAAGGGGCTGATTTGGATCCATATGTTTCATGCTATGGTTAGGTTTACCTTAATACTTCTTTCATAGTTGCAGATGCCTGCAATAGGGGTTAATCATAAGTGGGATGCTTGTCCAAGAAAGGGAAGTACCCAGGCACTGGTCCACCCACATATCAAATTATCAAAGTAACGAACGCGAATCATATGAGCGTGATGAAAACTAGCTTGACGATAATTGCCATGTGTCCTCGGGAGTGCTTTTATCATTATAAGAACTTGTCCAGGCTTGTCCTTTGCTAGAAAAATGATTGGGCCACCTTGCTGCACCTTATTTACTTTCATTGCTTGTTACCCATTACAAATTATCCTATCACAAAACTATCTGTTACCTACAATTTCAGTGCTTGTAGAGAATACCTTACTGAAAACCGCTTGTCATTTCCTTCTGCTCCTTGTTGGGTTCGACACTCTTACTTATCGAAAGGACTATGATAGATCCCCTACACTTGTGGGTCATCAAATCATGATGGTAGCAATTACATGGACTGGGTCCGTAACTTGAGGATTATCCTCATTGCTACACAGAAGAATTACGTCCTGGATGCACCGCTAGGTGTACCACCTGCGCCAGCAACTGCAGACATTGTGAATGCCTGGCAGACGTGTGTTGATGACTACTCGATAGTTTAGTGTGCCATGCTTTACCGCTTAGAATCGGGACTTCAAAGACGTTTTGAACGCCATGGAGGATGTTCCAAGAGTTGAAGTTAATATTTCAAGCAAATGCCTGAGTTGAGAGATATGAAGTCTCCAACAAGTTCTATAGCTACAAAATGGACGAGAATAGTTCTGTCAGTGAACACATACTCAGAATGTCTGGGTACCATAACCACTTGACTTGGCTAGGAGTTAATCTTCCTGATGATAGTGTCATTGACAGGCTTTGATGAACTATAATATGCAAGGGATGATGAAAACGATTCTCGAGCTCTCCGCCATGCTAAAAGCTATGGAGGTAGAAATCAAGAAGGATCATCAAGTGTTGATGGTCAATAAGACCACTAGTTTCAAGAAAAAGGGCAAAGTTAAGAAGGGGAACTTCAAGACAAATAGCAAGAAAGTTGCTACTCCCGGGAAGAAGCCCAAGCCTGGACCTAAGCCTGAAACTGGACTGCTTCTATTGCAAAGGGACTGGTCACTAGAGATGGAACTGCCCCAAGTATTTGGAGGATAAGAATGATGGAAAAGTGAAAGGTATATTTGATATACATGTTATTGATGTGTACCTTACTAATACTCGTAGTAGCGCTTGGGTATTTGATACTGGTTCTGTTGCTCATATTTGCAACTAGAAACAGGGGCTACGGATTAAACGAAGATTGGCTTAAGGACAAGGTGACGATGCGCGTCAGAAATGGTTCCAAGGTCAATGTGATCGCCGTCGGCATGCTACCTTTACATCTACCTTCGGGATTAGTATTAGACCTGAATAATTGTTATTTGGTGCCAGCGTTGAGCATGATTATTATATCTGGATCTTGTTTGATGCGAGATGGATGGTAATATCTTTTATGGTCATGCTCCCTTGTTGACTGGTCTATTTTTATTGAATCTCGGTCATGGAGATGCACATGTTCATAATATTGAAGCCAAAACATGCAAAGTTGATAATGATAGTGCAACTTATTTCTGGCACTACCGTTTAGGCTACATTGGTGTAAAGCGCATGAAGAAACTCCATGCTGATGAGCTTTTGGAATCACTTGATTATGAATCACTTGGTGCTTGCGAACCATGCCTCATGGCACTACTAGGAAAAGGCCTACTAGTGGCGCACCAGTTTTGCCTACTAATGGTGCACTACTGGTGCGCCACTAGTACCACGCCACTAGTATTTTTTACTAATGGCGCACCAGTGGTGCGCCATTAGTATCTGGTATACTAATGGCGCACCACTGGTGCGCCATTAGAATAGGCCACGGTGCACCATTAGTATAGGCCACTGGTGCGCCATTAGTATAGGCCACGGTGCGCCATTAGTATTTTTGAATTTTTAAGGCGGGAAAATAGTAGTGGCGCACCTTCTAACCCCCACCATGCGCCATTGCTATTTTTGAATTTTAAATTTGGATCTGGATCGCGATTTTTTTGCCCATTTTTTGCTCATTTTTTTCACGATATTATTTCAAATTTTTTTCCCGTTTTTTGATCTTGTACGTTCTTTTGCCGTGTTCTTTTGCTGGAGAGGAGTTCGCCGAAGAGGAGTTCGCCGGAGAGGAGGAGTAGGAGGTGACCGCGGAGGCACTCGCCTACATCGCCGGAGAGGAGGAGGAGGTCGCCGGAGAGGAGTTCACCGGAGCATCGGAGAGGAGGAAGGAGAAACCATGAGGGGATGGGAGGAGAGGAGGGAAGAGGAGCTCACCGGAGAGGAGGGAGGAGGAGCTCACCGGAGATGAGGGAGGGGGAGCTCACCGGAGAGGAGGGAGGAGAAACCGTGAGGGGAGGGGAGGGGAGGAGAGGAGGGAGGAGGAGGTCGCCGGAGAGGAGGAGGAGGTCGCCGGAGAGGAGGAGGAGGAGGTCGCCGGAGAGGAGGAGGGTAGTATGGTGGAGGAGAGAAGGGAAGATGGAGTGGAGGAGAGGAGGAGATGGAGTGGAGGAGAGGTGGAGTGGAGGAGAAGAATGAAGAGGTAAGGAGGAGAGGACACGCCCAGCCATATATACGGCATAGTAATGGCGCACCGTGGGCAGGTGCGCCATTACTATTTTTTTATTTTTTTTATTTTTTTTGAATTTTGAAGGCGGGAAGATACTAATGGCACACCATGGGCAGGTGCGCCATTAGTAACTTTTTTTATTTTTTTGATTTATTTTGAATTTTGAAGGCGGGAAGATAGTAATGGCGCACCATGGGCAGGTGCGCCATTAGTAAGTTTGAATTTTTTTTTGAATTTTTTTGCCTCTCCAGATCTTAAAAGCCCTGAGGGAGTCCTGGACTAGGGGGTGTCCGGACAGCCGGACTATCATTATCCGCCGGACTCCAAGACTACGAAGATACAAGATTGAAGACTCCGGCTCGTGTCCGGATGGTACTTTCCTTGGCGTGGAAGGCAAGCTTGGCGATACGGATATGTAGATCTCCTACCATTGTAACCGACTCTGTGTAACCCTAGCCCTCTCCGGTGTCTATATAAACCGGAGGGCTTTAGTCTGTAGGACAACATACATTACAACAATCATACCATAGGCTAGCTTCTAGGGTTTAGCCTCCTTGATCTCGTGGTAGATCTACTCTTGTACTACCCATATCATCAATATTAATCAAGCAGGACGTAGGGTTTTACCTCCATCGAGAGGGCCCGAACCTGGGTAAAAACATCGTGTCCCTCGTCTCCTGTTACCATCCGCCTAGACGCACAGTCCGGAACCCCCTACCCGAGATCCGCCGGTTTTGACACCGACATTGGTGCTTTCATTGAGAGTTCCTCTGTGTCGTCACCGATAGGCTTGATGGCACCTTCAACCTGCAACGCTGTCCAGGGTGAGACTTTTCTCCCCGGACAGATCTTCGTATTCGGCGGCTTCGCCCTGCGGGCCAATTCACTTGGCCATCTAGAGCAGATCAAAAGCTACGCCCCTGGCCGTCAGGTCAGATTTGGAAGCTTAAACTTCACGGCCGATGTCCGCGGAGACTTGATCCTCGACGGACTCGAGCCACAGCCAAGCGCACCGCACTGTGACGATGGGCATGATCTAGCTCTGCCGCCGAACAGTGCCTTGGTGGCCGCACACGGATCCGCTTCGGCCATTAGCCCGGAGCCGATCGCCCAGATCGAGGGCCGGTGGATAGACGCCGCCCTGGGGGCTCCAACGTCCACGGCGATGGAGCCGAACACTAATCTTGTCCCCTGCGAAACTTGTGATTCCGAGGCGCCGGACTCCTCACGGGACTCCGAACCTCCCGCGCCCCTGCCAATCGATCCGGATTGGGCACCGGTTATGGAATTCACCACCGCGGACATCTTCCAATGCTCGCCTTTTGGCGATATCTTGAATTCACTAAAGCATCTCTCGTTATCAGGAGAGTCCTGGCCGGATTATGGCCAGGATGGTTGGGATACGAATGATGAAGAAATTCAGAGCCCACCCACCACCCACTTTGTAGCCACTGTCGACGATCTAACTGACATGCTAGACTACGACTCCGAAGACATCGACGCTATGGACGACGATGCCGGAGACGAACAGGAACCAGCGCCCACAGGGCACTGGAAGGCCACCTCGTCATATGACGTATACATGGTGGATACCCCAAAAGATGGGGACGGCGAAGAAACAGCGGAGGCAGATCCCTTAAAGAAACAGCCCAAGCGCCGGCGTCAGCGGCGCCGCTCTAAATCTCGCCACAGCAAGAATGGAGATTCCGGCACAGGAGATAATAATACTCCAGAGAGTGCCGAAGACAATCCCCTCCAGCAAGACTCAGCGCAGGAGGATGCAGAAGCAAGCCCTCATGAGGGGGCGGCAGACGAAGAGGTTGAGGATCATAATTATATGCCTCCCTCCGAAGACGAAGCAAGCCTCAACGATGACGAATTCGTCGTACCCGAGGATCTCGTCGAACAAGAACGCTTCAAGCGCAGGCTTATCGCCACAGCAAACAGCCTAAAGAAAAAGCAGCAGCAGCTTCAAGCTGATTAGGACCTGCTGGCCGATCGATGGACCAAGGTCCTCGCGGCCGAAGAGTATAAACTCGAACGTCCCTCCAAAAGTTACCCAAAACGCAAGCTTCTCCCCCGATTAGAGGAGGAAGCATACGTGCCTCCATCACCAGCGCACGATATGGCTGACCGACCACCCCGTGGTCGTGACAGAGAGGCATCCAGGCCCCCAGCCAAGACCATACCCCGGCATCGCTCCAAAAGTACGAAGCCAAGAGGGAACGCGCCGGACTTGCGATACATATTGGAGGACAAAGCAAGGCAATCCAGATCCATCTATGGATCACGTGGGCGCCCTACGACCCACGACGAATACCGTCGTGCCGGATACAATAACCCCGGCCGGGCCGAACACAGCAGACAGCGCTCTCTCAAGCTGCATTGCGATATCGCTCAATACAGGGGCGCCGCACACCCGTTATGCTTCACTGACGAAGTAATGGATCATCAGATCCCCGAAGGGTTTAAACCCGTAAACATCGAATCTTACGATGGCACAACAGACCCCGCGGTGTGGATCAAAGACTATCTTCTCCACATCCATATGGCCCGCGGCAACGATCTCCACACCATAAAGTACCTCCCACTCAAGCTTAAAGGACCAGCTCGGCATTGGCTTAACAGCTTGCCCGCAGAGTCAATTGGGTGTTGGAAAGACCTGGAGGCCGCATTCCTTGATAACTTCCAAGGCACATATGTGCGACCACCAGACGCCGATGACCTAAGCCACATCATTCAGCAGCTAGACGAATCGGCCAGACAATTCTGGACACGGTTCTTGACGAAGAAAAATCAAATCATCGATTGTCCGGACGCAGAGGCCCTTGCAGCCTTCAAACATTCCATCCGGGACAAATGGCTAGCCCGGCACCTGGGGCAGGAAAAGCTGAAATCCATGGCAGCCCTCACATCGCTAATGACCCACTTTTGTGCGGGAGAGGACAGCTGGCTAGCCCGCAGCAACAATCTCCGTAAAAATTCTGGCAGTCCGGATACTAAGGACAACAACGGCAGGTCACGACGAAACAAAAACAAGCGCCGAATTAACGGCGACGATAAGGAGGATACGGCGGTCAATGCCGGATTCCGAGGCTCTAAACCCGGTCAACGGAAGAAGCCATTTAAAAGAACCATTCCGGGTCCGTCCAACCTGGACCGAATACTCGACCGCTCATGCCAGATACATGGCACCTCTGAAAAGCCAGCTAACCACACCAATAGAGATTGCTGGGTGTTCAAGCAGGCCGGCAAGTTAATTGCCGAAAACAATGACAAGGGGCTAAATAGCGACGACGAGGAAGAGACCCGGCCGCCAAACAAGAGAGGACAGAAGGGTTTTCCCCCACAAGTACGGACGGTGAATATGATATACGCGACCCACATACCCAAGAGGGAGAGGAAACGCGCACTAAGGGACGTCTATGCGATGGAGCCAGTCGCCCCAAAGTTCAACCCATGGTCCTCTTGTCCGATCACTTCCGATCGAAGAGACCATCCGACCAGCATACGCCATGGCGGATTCGCCGCATTGGTCTTAGACCCAATCGTCGATGGGTTCCACCTCACGAGAGTCCTGATGGACGGCGGCAGTAGCCTGAACCTGCTTTATCAGGATACAATGCGCAAAATGGGCATAGACCCATCAAGGATTAAACCTACAAAGACAACCTTTAAAGGTGTCATACCAGGAGTGGAAGCCAACTGCACAGGCTTAGTCACACTAGAAGTGGTCTTTGGATCCCCGGATAATTTCCGGAGCGAAGAGTTAATCTTCGACATAGTCCCGTTTCGCAGCGGCTATCACGCTCTGCTCGGGCGAACCGCGTTTGCCAAATTCAACGCGGTGCCGCACTATGCATACCTAAAGCTCAAGATGCCAGGCCCTCGTGGAGTCATCATGGTCAATGAGAATATGGAACGCTCCCTCCGAACGGAGGAACATACAGCGGCTCTCGCGGCAGAAGTACAGAGCAGCCTTCTAAGGCAATTCTCGAGTCCGGCCGTTAAACGGCCGGATACAGCAAAGCGCGCCCGGAGCAATCCCAACCAAGACCACCTGGCGCGATCAGAGCACGCGTAGCAATGCGGCCCCAACCCTCGCCCGCGTATGATCGCAAGAATAACACTCCGCGTACATCATTACGCTTTGGAGATACCATGGGCACAGGGGAGGGGGCACGATCACAACGGACCCAGAGTGCGGTTCGACCACACCGGGGGCTCACAAATGTGCCCCTCTTTTTTATTATTTTTCTTCTTTTTTGTACACAGGACTCTGTTAACCAGAAGCCCTGTCCGGCGATGAACCTGCCGAACTCATGATGCAACAGTCAGGGACTAAAGAAGGCTGCGTCGAACTCTCAGGTGGTCTCAATTACGAGCATTAAATTCAATTATATACACCAAATCCGTAGCTCATCCCTGGAGGGGGACATGTTTATTTAGTCCAAATCCCTTGCTTACCGCACTATTTGTATCAGTCCGCTCTACCAGCAGACTTTTGCTTTCATTAATAATGCAGCGCCTTTATGATCGCAATTGCATTACATTTTATATATATATATATATGCTCATTATATGACATCTGGCACCCGTATATTTTGGTACGACATAATACACCAGGGGCTTATGTTCCCCACTCTATGGTGTGATATAGTCCGAACACTTTCACAAGTGCGGCACCCCGAACTTATAGCATTATATGAATCGGCTCCGAATCATGTCTTGGGTCAATAGTTGGGTTTGCCCAGCTCCCACGTTTTGGTGCCTTACGTTCCGTTCTGTCGGCTAAGGTGGCACTGGGAGAACCACTGCGATTGCGCCCCGGTTGAGCCGAGTTAACGCCTCAGTGGAGAAAGCTAAAACTGACTAGCATGATAAGGCGAGAGACTGGTCGCTGTTCGAGAGGTTTTTCGGGTCCTTAAAGACTCACGCTGCTTCGAGCGAAGTTCCGGATAATGTCCGATGAAGGCGTGGATAGCGCCCCGGATTCGGTCTTCCGAATACCAGGGGCTTCGCCGAAATTTAAAATTATAGAATTCTATGGCTAAGTGAGAGTGTTCAAGCATTATAAGTCCGGTTGCCTTGTTCGTCGTGTTGAGCGCCTCCCTAGATGGACCCAAAAATGGGAACAAGAGTGCTCAAGTTTATCCCGAACACCCCAGCACTTGTGGCTTGGGGGCTGAAGCTAACGACTTGCCATCTCTCAGATTTTATAAACGGCCGCACAGAAGGTAATATTTTAAATTAAACAAGCGTTGCTCATGGCGCATATGAACGAAGTTTTCAGCGCACAGGATAAATAAACAGCGAGTTCACTCAAAGATTACATTTCGGGAGCACTCATCTGCAATATTGCAGGCTCCCTTCAGGACAATTTTATAATACTTCTCCGGCGTGCGATACTCCTTGCCCGGCGGCGGTGGGTCCGTGAGAAGCTTCTCCGCATCCAATTTTCCCCATTGCACCTTTATGCGGGCAAGGGCCCGACGAGCACCTTCGATACAGGCGGAGCGCTTGACTACATCCAGCCTGGGGCATGCATCCATCAGTCGCCGCACGAGGCCAAAGTAGCTACCAGGCATGGCCTGTCCAGGCCACAGCCGGACTATGAGGCCCTTCATGGCCTCCTCAGCTACCTTGTGGAGTTCGACCAGCTGCTTCAGCTGGTCGCTTGGGGGCACCGGATGGCCGGCCTCAGTATATTGAGACCAGAAGACCTTCTCCGTCGAGCTCCCCTCCTCGCCACGATAGAATGCGGCGGCATCAGACACACTACGCGGCAGATCTGCAAACGCCCCTGGAGAGCTCCGAATTCGGGTAAGTGTCAGGTAGTTCACATTAACATGCCTGCTTTGCATGAAAAACGCCTTACCCGCCGCTATCTTCTTTATGTCCTCAACCTCCTAAAGGGCCTTATGGGCCTCGGCCTTGGCGGACTTGGCACTTTTGAGAGCCGAGGCAAGCTCGGACTCTCGAGTCCTGGAGTCACGCTCCAAACTCTCATGTTTTTCCATGAGAACCTGGAGCTCTTGCCGAACTTCCGCCACCCGTGCCTCTTGCTTTTCTCGCTCAGCCCGTTCCGCGGCCGCACTACGTTCGGCCGCGGACACAGCATCCTTCAGGGCTGCCACCTCGTTAGTGGCCTCTGCAATGCACATATTATCCTTGTTAATTTTATTTGCAACCAAAATCCTTTTCTGTAAGGTACTTATTCAAAGAGGTGTTACTCACCTTCTTTTTCCTCGAGCTGCTTCTTTGCATGGCCGAGCTCTTGCTCGGACCGCTCGAGTTCCTTCTTCAGCACATCAACCTCCGCCATTAGTGCGGCAGAGGTCAGCAGTGCAGCCTGCAAACCCATATTGACATATTTTAGGCAAACCTGCGTATATCTTGTTATAGATCCTTAGTCCGGCTTTTCTTTCCGAACACCGAACTAAGCATCAGGGGCTACTGTCTATGCGGTATTACATTACATAATTTTAACTTTTTTACCTCAAAGCCTGTTAAAAGGCTGCTGCAGGCTTCGGTCAGCCTGCTCTTAGCGAGCTGAACCTTCTCAATCACCGCACTCATGATAGTGCGGTGTTCTTCCTCGATGGAAGCGCCTTTAAGCACCTCCAGCAGGTTATCCGGCGCCTCCGGTTGGACGGAGGCCGCCGGCGTCACGGTCCTGCCCTTCTTTCGAAGGGCCCGTTTGCCAGACTCTGGAACCACTGCGGGTTCCGATGTAGAGTCCGGCACGAAGTTCGGGGGGCTGCCTGACGGCGCCTCCGGAGCCTCCTCCTGATGGGTCCCTCTTTGGGATCCCACCTCGACGTCCTCGTCGGCGCGTGGGGTGGAGGCAGTCGGGATGGAATTCACATCCGACGAGGCCAATGACCCGCTCGATGAGTCGGGGAGATCATCATTGGCCGGACTACGGGCAGAATGCGGCGTTAGAAGGATACTACGCGACATAAAAGAAATTACACATCAAGGATCCGGATACTTACGATCTTGCCGGACGCCTGGCCCTTGGAGGCCACCCATCCTCACCAACGCTGATGTTGGCGGAACTGTCCGGGGGGATAGTTCTCCCCCTCTTGGACCCTTCGGCCTCCCCGATGGGGGAAGCCTTCCTTTTCTTCTCTCCCTCCTTCGGGAGAGAGTACTCCTCTTCCTCGTCTTCGGGGGAGGAGTCCTCGTCGTCGTCAGACGCCTGATTGTGGGAACTCTTTCGAGTCCCCGTGGCCACCTTCTTGGCCTTCTTCTCCGGCACCACGTGCGGTGCCGGAACCAGCAGCCCTGTTAAACGGGCGTCCGCTGGGTCTTCTGGCATGGGAGCCGGGCTGATGAGCAGCTTGGCCTTCTCCATCCATTCCTGTCAAAGGAAGAGGCAGTATGAAACCTCACTAGAGTCAATCTAATTATCACAAGTGTCCCGTAATGGGGTTGAATCACTTACCTCGTCAGTTGGATGCTGCGAGCTAAATCCGCGGTCTTCGGTCGCGGACGCGGGGACTTTGGCGCCCTTGAACAGCACCCTCCAGGCGCCTTCGTATGTTGTATCGAAGAGCCCGCTTAGCGCCTGGTGCTGTTCCGGATTGAACTCCCACAAATTAAATGCCCGTTCTTGGCATGGGAGGATCCGCCGGATGAGCATGACTTGGACCACGTCGACGAGCCTGAGCCTATTGCTCACCATCTTCTTGATACATGCTCGGAGTCCCGTCACCTCCATCGGATTCCCCCACAGCAAGCCCTTCTCTTTCCAGGAGGTGAGCTGCGTGGGGATGCCAGATCTAAACTCGGGGGCCGCCGCCCATGTGGATTTGCGCGGCTCGGTGACATAAAACCACCCCGATTGCCACCCCATGACGGACTCCACGAAGGTCCCTTCCAGCCAAGGGACGTTGGGCAATTTGCCCAACATGGCACCTCCGAATTCCGCTTGCGTACCCTTCACAACCTTCGGCTTGACGTTGAAGGTCTTGAGCCACAGGCCGAAGTGGGGCCGGATGCAGAGGAAGGCCTCGCACACGACGATAAACGCCGAGATGTTGAGGATAAAGTTCGGCGCCAGATCGTGGAAATCCAGGCCGTAGTAAAACATGAGCCCCCGGACAAATGGATGGAGCGGAAAGCCCAGTCCGCGGAGGAAGTGGGGGAGGAAGACGACCCTCTCATGAGGCCCGGGGGTAGGGATGAGCTGCCCCTCGTCGGGCAGCCGATGCGCAATATCGCCGGAAAGGTATCCGGTGCTGCGCAGCTTGGTGATGTCCTCCTCCTTGACGGTGGAGGCTAACCATTTACCTCCCACTCCGGACATATTCGGAGAAGGTCGAGGCGAGATGCGCGAGCTCGGGCGTTGGAGCTTGAGTTCGCGGGGATGGATAAGCAAAGGAGGAAGAAGGCGTAGGTGAGAAGGTGAATCCTTATCCCTTATATATAGGCGGACAAAACTATACGTCCCCCACCAGCCTGGTAAAACTCGCTTATCTCCCAAGCGCCACCATCAATGGCGCGGTTGGGTTACCCACGCACGTATTGATGAGAATCCCGGAATAAGGGGAACACGATCTCTGCTTCGACAAGACGTGCCAAGGAAACCGCTTCGCTAAACATGCTGAGGTGGTATAGTAATTCGAACAAAGGCCTTGTGGCAGTGTGATGTCACGCCGCATAATACGTCAGTAGATCAAACTAAGTGTACATTTTATTCACTCTACGGTGGAATGTGGAATTTATTTTGCAGAGCCGGACACTATCCTGGTGTTCATGATCTTCTCTGGATTATTCAAGGGAGGAACCCGCCTTGCAATGCCGAACATTATGCACACTGGACTTATCGTCATTGAAGACTGGTTCAGGGGCTACTGAGGGAGTCCTGGACTAGGGGGTGTCCGGACAGCCGGACTATCATTATCCACCGGACTCCAAGACTACGAAGATACAAGATTGAAGACTCCGGCTCGTATCCGGATGGTACTTTCCTTGGCGTGGAAGGCAAGCTTGGCGATACGGATATGTAGATCTCCTACCATTGTAACCGACTCTGTGTAACCCTAGCCCTCTCCGGTGTCTATATAAACCGGAGGGCTTTAGTCCATAGGACAACATACATTACAACAATCATACCATAGGCTAGCTTCTAGGGTTTAGCCTCCTTGATCTCGTGGTAGATCTACTCTTGTACTACCCATATCATCAATATTAATCAAGCAGGACATAGGGTTTTACCTCCATCGAGAGGGCCCGAACCTGGGTAAAAACATCGTGTCCCTCGTCTCCTGTTACCATCCGCCTAGACGCACAGTCCGGGACCCCCTACCCGAGATCCGCCGGTTTTGACACCGACAAGCCCCGTATCTTTTTTTCTGTTAGGTTTTTGAGGATGTTGAAAATGTTTAATGGGGTTCCCCCAATTAAATTCGGATATAACTTTTCGAGTAGATGATTTTTCATATAAAAAACTTTTTCATCCGAGTTCGTATGCAAAAGTTATGCCCATTTTTAGAAATTCTCGAGAGATTTTGCAAAAGAGTCGAAAATTCATGTTTGTAAATTTTGCTAACAACTAGACCACATATCACATGGGAATCTTATTTTCTTTCATTTTTTTGACATTTCTATCATTTTCTTTTATTTATTTTTGAAACTGAAAAGGCGGTCCACTGAGGGGGTGCATTCGGGGGAATGTTTGGGCCAAATTACTAATGGCGCACCGTGGGATGGTGCGCCATTACTAGTTGACTAGTAATGGCGCACCACTCCCACGGTGCGCCATTAGTAGTTTAAAAATAAAAATGAAAAAAAAATGAAAAAAAATTGAAACATAATTACTAATGGCGCACCGTGGGAGTGGTGCGCCATTACTAGTTGAACTAGTAATGGCGCACCATCCCACGGTGCGCCATTAGTAGTTTTGAAAAACAAAATTACTAATGGCGCACCGTGGATGTGGTGTGCCATTAGTATTTGCACACTAATGGCGCACCAACACATGGTGCGCCATTAGTATTTAGTAATGGCGCACCACATGTACAGTGCGCCATTAGTGTCCATATTGGCTATAGTTGTTTTTGTAGTAGTGTGGGCAAGATGACTAAAACTCCGTTCTCCGGAACAATGGAACGAGCTACTGACTAATTGGAAATAATACATACTGATGTATGCAGACCAACGAGTATTGAGGCTCATGGCGGGTATTGTTATTTTCTTACCTTCACAGATGATTTGAGCAGATATGGGTATATCTACTTAATGAAACATAAGTATGAAACATTTGAGAAGTTCAAAGAATTTCAGAGTGAAGTGCAAAATCATCGTAACAAGAAAATAAAGTTTCTACAATCTGATCGTGGAGGCGAATATTTGAGTTACGAGTTTGGTCTTCATTTGAAACAATGTGGAATAGTTTCGCAACTCACGCCACCTGGAACACCACAGAGTAATGGTGTGTCCGAATGTCGTAACCATACTTTATTGGATATGGTGTGATCTATGATGTTTCTTTCTAATTTACCGCTATCGTTTTGGGGTTATGCTTTAGAGACGGTTGCATTCACTTTAAATAGGGCACCGTCGAAATCCGTTGAGACGACGCCTTATGAACTGTGGTTTGGCAAGAAACCAAAGTTGTCGTTTCTTCAAGTTTGGGGTTGTGATGCTTATGTGAAAAAGCTTCAACCTGATAAGCTGGAACCCAAATCGGAGAAATGCGTCTCCATAGGATACCCAAAGGAAACTATTGGGTACACCTTCTATCACAGATCTGAAGGCAAGATATTTGTTGCTAAGAATGGATCCTTTCTAGAGAAGGAGTTTCTCTCAAAAGAAGTGAGTGAGAGGAAAGTATAACTTGATGAGGTAATTATACCTTCTCCCAAATTGAAAGTAGTTCATCACATAAAGCAGTTCCAATGATTCCTACACCAATTAGTGAGGAAGCTAATGATGATGATCATGAAACTTCAGATCAAGTTACTACCGAACCTCGTAGGTCTTCTAGAGTACGGTCCGCACTAGAATGGTACGATAATCCTGTTCTGGAAGTCATGTTACTAGACCATGATGATCCGACGAACTATGAGGAAGCGATGATGAACCCAGATTCCGTGAAATGTCTTGAGGCCATGAAATCTGAGATGGGATCCATGTATGAGAACAAAGTGTGGACTTTGGTGGATTTGCCCAATGATTGGCAAGCCATAGAAAATAAATGGATGTTCAAGAAGAAGACTGACGCTGATGGTAATGTTACTGTTTACAAAGCTTGACTTGTTGTGAAAGGTTGTCGACAAGTTCAAGGAGTTGACTACGATGATACTTTCTCACCCGCAGCGATGATTAAGTCTGTCTGAATCATGTTAGCAATTTCCGCATTTTATGATTATGAAATTTGGCTGATGGATGTCAAAACTGCATTCCTTAATGGATTTCTTGAAGAAGCATTGTATATGGTGCAACCAGAAGGTTTTGTCGATCCAAAGCGTGCTAACAAAGTGTGCAAGCTCCAGTGATCCATTTATGGACTGGTGCAAGCCTCTCGGAGTTGGAATAAATGCTTTGATAGTGTGATCAAAGCATATGGTTTTATACAGACTTTCGGAGAAGCCTGTATTTACAAGAAAGTGAGTGGGAGCTCTATAGCATTTCTAATATTATATGTGGATGACATATTGTTGATTGCAAATGATACAGAATTTCTGGATAGCATAAAAGGATACTTGAATAAGAGGTTTCAATGAAAGACATCGGTGAAGCTGCTTACATATTGGGCATCAAGATCTATAGAGATAGACCAAGACACTTAATTGGACTTTCACAAAGCACATACCTTGATAAAGTTTTGAAATTCAAAATGGATCAGTCAAAGAAAGGTTCTTGCCTGTGTTACAAGGTGTGAAGTTGAGTCAGACTCAATGCCCAACCACTGCAAAAGATAGAGAGAAAATGAAAGTCATTCCCTATGCTTCAGCCATAGGTTCTATCATCCATGCAATGCTATGTACTAGACCTGAGGTGTGCCTTGCTATAAGTATAGCAGGGAGGTACCAAAGTAATCCAGGAGTGGAGCACTGGACAGCGGTCAAGAACATCCTGAAATACCTGAAAAGGACTAAGGATATGTTTCTCATTTATGGAGGTGACAAAGAGCTTGTCGTAAATGGTTAGGTCGATGCAAGCTTTGACACTGATCCGGATGACTCTAAGTCGCAATCCAGATACATATTTATATTGAATGGTGGAGCTGTCAGTTGGTATAGTTCCAAGCAGAGCATCATGGCGGGATCTACGTGTGAAGCAGAGTACATAGCTGCTTCAGAAGCAGCAAATGAAGGAGTCTGGATGAAGGAGTTCATATCCGATCTAGGTGTTATACCTAGTGCATTAGTTCCAATGAAAATCTTTTCTGACAATACTGGTGCAATTTCCTTGGCAAAGGAATCCAGATTTCACAAGAGATCCAAACACATCAAGAGACGCTTCAATTCCATCCGGCATCAAGTTGCAGAGGGAGACACAGAGATTTGTAAAATACATACGGGGCAAGATCCGTATGTATTTTGCAAATCTCCATGTCTCCCTCTCCTCATTTATACACGGGGCAAGGGGGAACCCCAAAGCATAACAGTTATTCTCTTAGCCGTGTGCGGTGCCCCCCTCCACAGTTTAACAACTCGGTCATATCATCATAGTGCTTAGGCGAAGCCCTACACTAGCAACATCATCAACACCGTCACCACGCCGTCGTGCTGACGGAACTCTCCCTCGACCCTCTACTGGATCAAGAGCTCGAGGGATGTCATCGTGCTGAACGTGTGCTGAACACGGAGGTGCCGTATGTTTGGTACTTGGATCGGGTGGATCATGAAGACGTTCGACTACATCAAACGCGTTAACTAATGCTTCCGCTTTCGGTCTACGAGGTTACGTGGACACACTCTCGCGTCTCGTTGATATGCATCTCCTAGATAGATCTTGCATGATCTTAGGAATTTTTTTGAATTACTACGTTCCCCAACAATGTGATGAATAAAAATTTAGCTCCAAGTAAAATTACCGATGGTCATTAGAAGAAAGAGGGGATGCCTTCCGGGGCATCCCCAAGCTTAGTTGCTTGGTACTCCTTGAATATTTCCTTGGGGTGCCTTGCGCATTCCCGAGCTTAGGCTCTTTTCACTCCTTATTCCTTCATCCATCATGATCTCGCCAAAACTTGAAAACTTCAATCACACAAAACTTAACAAAACCTTCGTGAGATCCGTTAGTATAACAAAGCAAATCACCACTTTAAGTACTGTTGCAAACCCATTCATATTTTATTATTGTATTATACCTACTATGTTCTAACTTTTCCATGGCTTATTTCCCCCTAATATAATCCATAGATTCATCAAAATAAGCACACACTGCAACAAAAACATAATCTGTCTAAAACAGAATAGTCTATAGTAATCTGGACTTTACCATACTTCTGTAACTCCAAAATTTCTGAAAAATAGGATAACGTGGGATTTTTTATCTAAATCATGTGAAAGCATCAAGAAATTATCGCATTCTAGAAGACCAGATCAATTCTGTTACTGGGCACAAAAGTTTCTATTTTCCAACAGGATCAGATCAACTATCACCCAAATCATCCAAAAGGCTTTACTTGGCACAAACACTAATTAAAACATAAAATACACAATCATAACAGAAGTATAATTGCATATATATTGAAGAACATAAAGAACACCAAAAAATCGAAGATAACAATAGGGTTGCCTCCCAACAAACGCTATCGTTTTATGCCCTTAGCTAGGAATAATGCACAGATTCAAGTATTGTCATCTTTAGTTTCCAACTCCTCAATTACACAACCATAATTTCTAGCATATGTATTTTTAATAATCACACTCCGAGGAACAAAATCAAGAGACGTATTTTTATAGATTGGTTCCTTTATCAAATCTACGAAACTGGGTGAACTCAAATCATCTTAAGATCGTTGCTACCAGAAGTGGCACCCTCATTCTTAGAAACATATGTAGACTTGGACTTCTTACTAGGAGGAGTCTTTTCCATAGTTTTAATGGAAGAAAAGGCTGAGCTCAAGTTACTAATTTTTTTCCCAACTTATCAATTTGAGAGGGGCTCTCTTCTACCCTCTCGTTAGCTATGGGTCTTTTCTCTTTTAGTGTTTTAAGAGTGTCTCCTATCTTTGACCCAATTTGAGTAGCATGATTATGGATCTTTTTATCAAAACTTGCAATGTGTTCTACAGTGAGCATTTTCTTTTCAATAACATCTAGTCGCTGCATAACATGCTCAAGAGTTAAGATTGTTTCATTGACAATAATAGGTGGAGATCCCACTAAACTTCCCATACCATTAAAAGCATCAACAGTAGGACAACTCAAGAAATTACCCCCGGTGATAGTGTCAAGAACAAATCTATACCAAGTAGTAATGCCCGCATAAAAATTGCGAAGAAGAATAGTGGTAGATTTCTTGCGAATAGATCTATTATGAGCATTGCAAATCCGATACCAAGCATCTTTTAAATTCTCTCCTCCCCTTTGCTTAAAATTTAGAACTTCATTCTCAGAGGTGCATGTAGCAAGGTAAGAACTAGCCATAGCTATAAAGTGGGCAAGAAAGCAAGCAAAGGACCGACCAAGAAAAAAAAAGGCAAACCGAAAATGTTTTTGTATTTTGCAACAAAAATTAGAAGTGGGTGAGATGAAAACGAGAGGCAAATGGCAAATAAAGTAAATTGCAAGGAGATGACAGTTTATGCGTAGGTACTTGATAGATGTTGATGATGTCTCCCCGGCAACGGCACTAGAAATTCTTCCTGATTGCTTGTAGTATGCGCTGGTAATTCCCCGAAGATGAGGGGATGGTGCAACACAACAACGGTAAGTATTTCCCTTAGTTATGAAACCAAGGTTACCAATCCAGTAGGATAACCAAGCAACACTATGTAAACAGGACCTGCACCCAAACAACAACAACTTGCAACCCAACGCATGAAGGGGTTGTCAATCCCTCAATGGTATTGAGATAGATTAAAATTGTATGAGATTGGATAAACAGATCTAGCAAAAACACACACAAAAATTAAATAAATAAAAATTGAAGCAAGGTATATTTGGTTTTAATATGATAGGAAATTAGACCCGGGGCCGTAGTTTTCACTAGAGGCTTCTATCAACAAAGTAGCATACGATGGGTAAACAAATTACTGTTGGGAAATTGATAGAAAAGCAAATAATTATGACGATATCCAAGGCAATGATCATGTATATAGGCATCACGTCCAAGATTAGTAGACGGAAACGATTTTGTATCTATTACTATTACTCCACACATCGACCGCTATCCAGTATGCATCTAATGTATTAAGTTCATGGAGGAACGGAGTAATGCAATAAGAACGATGACATGATGTAGACAAGATAAACTCACATATGAATAAACCTCATCTTGTTACCCTTAATAGCAACGATACATGCGTGTCATGTCTCCTTTCTGTCACTGGGATTGAGCACCGCAAGATCGAATCCATCACAAAGCACCTCTTCCCATGGCAGATAAATCAATCTAGTTGGCCAAACTGAACCAATAAATTGGAGAAGAAGTACGGAGCTATAATAGTCATGCATAAAAGATTTCAAAGAAGACTCAGATAGATCTCATCATAAACTCACAATTCATTGGATCCCAACAAACACACCACAAAAGGAGTTACATCAAATAGATCTCCAAGAATATCGAGGAGAACAGTGTATTGAAGATCAAAAAGAGAGAAGAAGCCATCTAGCTACTAACTACGGACCCGTAGGTCTGTGGTAAACTACTGACGCATCATCAGAGGGGCAACAAGGATGATGAAGAACCCCTTCATGATTGTTGCCCCCTCCAACAGAGTGCCGGAAAAGGCCTCTAGATTGGATCTCGTGGTTCTGGAACTTGCGGCAGCTAGAAAAGTGTTTCGTCGACTCCCCTAGGGTTTTTGGGATTTTAGAGTAGTTATAGAGGTGGAGGTAGGTCAAGAAGCTTCCCGATGGCTGCAGTACCCACCAGGGCACACGGGGGGCCTCTGGCGCGCCTTGGTCCCTAGTGGGCCCCATGGTCCTCCTCTCGTGTGCTCCTTTGGCTCCCTAGGTGTATTCTAGGCAGAAAAAATCTCCAAAAAGTTTCGTGGCATTTGGACTTCGTTTGTTATTAATATTCTACAAAGTAAAAAACAAGCAAAAAACAGCAACTGGCACTGGGCACTATGCCAATAGGTTAGTCCCAAAAAATGATATAAAGTTGCTAGTAAATGTATATAAAACGTCCAAGATTGATAATATAATAGCATGGAACAATCAAAAATTATAGATACGTTGGAGACGTATCACTTTGGTTTCTTGCCAAACCACAACTCATACGGTGTCGTCTCGACGGACTTAGACGGTGCCCTATTTAAAGGGAATGCGGCTGTCTCTAATGCATAACCACAAAACGATAGTGGCAAATTGGTAAGAGACATCATAGAACGCACCATATCCAATAGAGTACAATTATGGCGTTCAGATACACCATTACGCAGTGGTGTTCCAGGTGGCGTGAGCTATGAAAAAATTCCACACTCTCTTAAATGCATACCAAACTCGTAACTCAAATATTCACCTCCACGATCAGATCGTAGAAACTTTATTTTCTTGTTATGATGATTCTCCACTTCACTTTAAAATTCCTTGAACTTTTCAAAGGTTTCAAACTTGTGTTTCATTATGTAAATATACCCATATGTACTCAAATCATCTGTGAAGAAGAAAATAATGATATCCATGTGTGCTTCAACACTCATCCAACCACATACATTGGTATGTATTATTTCCAATGAGTCACTAGCCCGCTCCATTGTTCCGGAGAACGTAGTTTTAGTCATCTTGCCCATAAGGCATGGTTCACATGTCTCAAGTGATTCATAATCAAGAGATTCCAAAAGTCCACCAGCATGGAGTTTCTTCATGCGCTTTACACCAATATGGCCTCAGCCGCAGTGCCACAAATATGTGGTACTATCATCATTAACTTTGCATCTTTTGGCATCAATATTATGAATAAGTGTATTACTACAATCGAAATTCAACAAGAATAAACCATTCATAAGGGGTGCATGACCATAAAAGATATTACTCATATAAATAGAATAACCAGTATTCTCTGACTTAAATGAATAAACGTTTTGCAATAAACAATATCCAAATATAATGTTTTATGCTCAACGCAAGCACGAAATAACCATTATTTAGGTTTAATACTAATCCCGAAGGTATTAGGAGCGTTACAATGGTGATCATACCAACCTTGGAGACACATCCAACACTCATCGTCACCTCGCCCTCAGCTAGTCTATGTTACTCCGCAACTCCTGCCTCGAGTTAGTAATATTAGCAACTGAATCGGTATCAAATACCCATACGCTACTACGAGCACTAGTGAGGTACACATCAATAACATGTATATAAAATATACCTATGTTGACGTTGCCATCCTTATTATTTGCCAAGTACTTGGGGCAGTTCCTCTTCCCGTGACCATTCCCCTTGCATTAGAAACACTCAGTCTCAGTTTTGGGTCTAGCCTTGGGTTTCTTCACGGGAGCGGCAACTTGTTTGTCGTTCTTCCTGAATTTCCCTTTCTTTCCCTTGCCTTTCTTCTTGAAACTGGTGGTATTATTAACCATGAACACTTGATGCTCTTTCTTGATTTCTACCTTTGCGGCCTTAAGCATCGCGAATATCTTGGAGATCGATTTCTCCATACCTTGCATATTATAGTTCATCACAAGACCCTTATGGCTTGGTGGCAGTGATTGGAAGATTAACTCCCCCTTGATTTAAGTGATTGTATCACCCAGACACTCTGAGCACATGCTCACTAACTTAGTTGTTCTCCTCCATCTTGCAGACAAAGAATTTTTCAGAGATCTTATACTTCTCAACATAGGCATGAATCTGAAATACCAATTTCAGCTCTTGGAACATCTCATATGCTCTGTGGCGTTCAAAATGTCTTTGGGGCCCTGATTTCTAAGTCGTAAAGCATGGAGCACCGAACTATCGAGTAGTCATCAGTACGTGCCTACCAGACGTTCACAACATCCACAGACGATGCTAGAGGGGTTGGACACCAAGCGGCGCATCAAGGACATAAGCCTTCTGTGCAGCAGTGAGGAAAATCCTCGAAATACGGACCTAGTCTGCATAATTGCTTACTATATATTTCAACTTAGTCTTTCTCTAGGAATATATTAAAACAGAGAACTACAACGCGAGCTATTGGTCTACAACATAATTTGCAAAGACAATTTAGACTATGTTCATCATAATTAGTTTAGTTAATCAAATTACTAATGAACTCTCACTTAAATCAACATCCCCCAAGTTGTCTAAGTGATACGTGATCCAAATCAACTAACCCATGTCTGATCATCACGTGAGATGGGGTAGTCGTCAATGGAGAACATCTCCATGTTGATCATATCTACTATATGACTCATGTTTGACCTTTCGGTCTCCTGTGTTCCAAGGCCATGTCTGTACATGCTAGGCTCGTCAAGTTTAACCCAAGTATTCTGCATGTGTAAAATTGGCTTACACCCGTTGTATGCAAACGTAGAGTCTATCATACCTGATCATCACGAGGTGCATCGAAACGATGAACTTTTGCAACAGTTCATTACTTCAGGAGAACACGATTTCTTGAAATTAAGTAAAGCGATCATCTTACAATGCTACCGTCGTCCTAAGCAAAACAAGATGCATAAAAAGATAAACATCACATGCAATCAATATATATGACATGATATGGCCATTATCATCTTGTGCTTTTGATCTCCATCTCCAAAGCACCTGGCATGATTCCCATGGTTGTCAGCATGACACCATGATCTCCATCATTGTGTCTTCATCGTGGTTCTCTCCACCAACTATTGCTTCTACAATTATTGCTACCTGATAGCGATAAAGTAAAGCAATTACATGGTGTTTAATGATTGACACACAGGCCATACAATAAATTAAATACAACCCTATGGCTCCTGTCGGTTGCCATACTCATCGACATGCAAGTCGTCAACCTATTACAAAACATGATCATCTCATACATCAACATATATCACATCATGTTTTGGCCATACCACATCACAACATGCCCTGCAAAAACAAGTTAGACGCCCTCTACTTTGTTGTTGCAATTTTTACGTGCCTACTAGGGCAAACTACAAGAATTGTTCTTATCTATGCAAAACCACAATGGTGATATACAAGTTGTCTTTTAACCTTCTACAAGGACCATCCTCATCAAATCAGATTCAACCAAAGTGGGAGAGATAGACACCCGCAAAGCCACTTTTATGCAATACAAGTTGCATGTCAGACAGTGTAACCGGTCTCATGTGCGTGGACATGTGAGGTTGGTCTAAGACGCTTCATCCCACAATATCGCCGAATCCAAATAAGACAAAGGAAGTAAGCAATTTGAACATCAAAGCCTGCAACAACTTTGTGTTCGACTCGTGCATATACATCTACGCATAGACCTAGCTCATGATGCCACTGATGGGGAACGAAGCATGAAAATCAAAAAAATTGCTACGGAACACCCAAGATCCAATCTAGGAGATGTATAGTAAAAGGAGGGGAGTGTGTCTACATACCCTTGTAGACCAAAAGCATTAGCGTCGCAATGCGGTTGATTTAGTCGTACTCTTCACCATCCAATCGCGATCCAGTCCAATCTAGTGCCGAACAAACGGCACCTACGAGTTTAGCACATGTACATCTCGACGACGTCCTCTCCTTCTTGATCCAGCAAGTGAGGGAGAAGAGGTAGATGAGATCTGAACCAGCACGACGTCATGGTGGTAGTGCTGACAGCGGAATTCCGGCAGGGCTTCGCCAAGCGCTCACGGAACATAGAGGAGGAGTAACATGAGGGAGACGGGGCAAGCGCAAAAGGGTGGCTGCCCCCAAAACCTCCCCACCTTTATATAGGCGTGGAGGGAGATGGTGGCTTGCCCTCTAATCCCCTAGGGTCATTGGCCAAGGGGGGAGGAAGGAAATCCCTCCTTTCCTTACCCACCGATTGCTACCCCCCTTTTTAGGGATCCTGATATTATCCCTTCGGGATATGATACTATTCCTTTTAACGGGGATCTTGGTGCACATAGAACAGAGGTCTGGGGCCTTTACCCACTACCCACGTTCATTTGGGTCACCGATACGTCTCCGTCGTATCTACTTTTCCTAACACTTTTGCTCTTGTTTTGGACTCTAATTTGCATGATTTCAATGAAACTAACCCAGACTGATGTTGTTCTCAGCAGAACTACCATGGTGTTGTTTTTGTGCAGAAATAAAAGTTCTCAGAATGGAACAAAAGTTTTTGGAGAATTATTTGACAATAAAAGAAAAATACTAGAGTCAAGAACCACCGGAGGGGAGCCCTGGCTGGGCACAAGACACCAGGCGCCCCCCCCCCCCCATCTGGCGCGCCTTGGTGGGTTGTCCCCAACTCGTGGCCCCGCAGACCCTAATTCCGACGCTATAAATCCTATTTTCGGAGAACAAATCAGGACTGAGTAATTCCTTCGTAGGTGCTACTTCTTGAGCTTGCATTGGTTTTTCCCTTGAAGAGGAAAGGGTGATGTAGCAAAGTAGAGGTAAGTATTCCCCTCAGTTTGAGAACTGTGGTATCAATCCAGTAGGGGCCAACGCATAAATCACCGAATACCTGCACAAACAATCAAACCAACTTGCACCCAACGCGATAAAGGGGTTGTCAAATGGTAAAAGCCATAGGTTTTTGGTATTTTGGTATTTACTTAACCGTTTATCTATCTTCATACGGTACTTAATGCAAAATTGAGAACTGATAGAGATAGATAAACGGTAAAGTAAATATTTTTGGTATTTTTGGTTTATAGATCAGAAAGTAAATGATTGCAAGAATAGTAGATCGGAAACTAGTATGATGTAAAAGAGAACTTATATGATGGAAGAAGACCCGAGGGCCATAGGTTTCACTAGTGGCTTCTCTCATGATAGAAAATAATATGACGGGTGAACAAATTACTGCCGAGCAATTGATTGAAAAGTGCAAGGTTATGATGATATCTAAGGCAATGATCATGAATATAGATATCACGTCCGTGTCAAGTAGACCAAAACGATTCTGCATCTACTACTATTACTCCACACATCGACCGACTCCTTCCAGCATCTAGAGTATTAAGTTCGTAAAGAACGGAGTAACGCATTAAGTAAGATGACATGATGTAGAGGATTAAACTCAATTAATATGATGAAAACCCCATCTTTTTATCCTTGATGGCAACATACAATACGTGCCTTACTGCCCCTACTGTCACTGGGAAAGGACACCGCAAGATTGAACCAAAATCTAAGCACTTCTCCCATTGCAAGCAAAACCAATCTAGTTGGCCAAACCAAACCGATAATTCGAAGAGACTTGCAAAGACACCAAATCATGCATATAAGAATTCAGAGAAGGTTCAAATAATATTCATAGATAAGCTGATCATAAGTCAACAATTCATCGGATCTCGGCAAACACACCGCACAAAGGTATTACATCTAATAGATCTCCAAGAACATCGAGGGGAACATGGTATTAAGAATCAAAGAGAGAGAAGAAGCCATCTAACTACTAGCTATGGACCCGTATGTCTGAGGTAAAACACGCTTCATCGGAAGGGTAATGGTGTTGATGTAGAAGCCCTCCATGATCGAATCCCCCTCTGACAAGACGCCAGAAAAGGCCCCTAGATGGGATCTCACGGGTACAGAAGGTTGCGGCAGTGGAAAAGTGTTTATGTTGATGCCCCTGTTGGTTTGGCAGTGTCGGTGTCAAAACCGGCAGATCTTGGGTAGCGGGTCCCGAACTATGCATCTAAGGATCAAAGGTAACAAGGAGGCAGGGGACACGATGTTTACCCAGGTTCGGGCCCTCTTAATGGAGGTAATACCCTACTTCCTGCTTGATTGACTATGATGAATATAGGGGTTACAAGAGTTGATCTACCTCGAGATCGTAATGGCTAAACCCTAGATGTCTAGCCTGTATGATTGTGATTGTCCCTATAGACTAAACCCTCCGGTTTATATAGGCACCGGAGGGGACTAGGTGTGTACAAAGTCGGTTTACAGAGGAAGGAAACTATTCATCCGGACGCCAAGCTTGCCGTCCATGCAAAGGCGAGTCCCATCCGAACACGGGAGGAGGCCTTCTGTTCTTGTATCTTCACGGCCCGTTAGTTCAGCCCATGTCACATAGGCCGGCTTCCTGAGGACCCTGACTCCCTCAGTAGCCCACGAACTTGCCTTCAATGACGATGTTGTATCCAGCTTTATGTCTTCGGCTTTTGCAAGGTAAGTTCCTCACCATGATTCATATAGTCCGACTTTTGCATTAAATATTATACCCTCCAGCTTCTGCGCCGCCGTCGCCTCGGCTTCCACATGGCAAATGAATACAAAGGGTCTAAGCATTTTTACTAATAACCCCTTCACCATGTAGATAAGGCTCTTATAAAAGAGAGATCGAATCTCAGATTCCATTCCTCACCAGAAGGAAATCCTTAGGGCTTGCCACAAGAAACCAGCCAAAGATGGCCAACGCTCCTTGCTCTTCCTTGCGTCCTCAAGGCCCTCAAGAAGGCAACTGGGAGAGCTGCTCGGTGTCCCACACTCAATTGGCCACGCTGCAGGTGCAGGGATACCTCCCTCCATCGGATCTGGTCCCCGTTCGAGCGGGATTAACCACCTATAATGGCGAAGCCCTGGCAGAGAAATTCCCCAATCCCAATCCAGGGGAGGGGGTGTGCTTTGTTTCCTTTCTGCTGAGGGGCGTGGGACTTCCAATCCACCCCTTCCTCTGAGGTCTTCTGGAGTACTACAGTCTCCAACTACACAACCTCACGTCGGGCTCCATTTTACATATCGCGAGCTTTGTTGCCCTTTGCGAGCTGTTCCTAGGCTGCGAGGCCCATTACGATTTATGGAGGAAATACTTCTGCCTTGTCCCCTGCTCCCAGAAGGGATCTATTTTCAAGGTGGGCATCGCCGAAGTATGGTGCATAGGCCGAACAGGATACCTGCCCGATACTCCGAAGAAGGCATCCAAAAAGTGGCCCTCGGAGTGGTTCTATATTGACGACGTTGCCCTTCCGGACCCTGTCTGGCAAGGCCTTCCCGAATTCTCCTCTGCTCCTTTAAAGAAGCGCGCCAGCTGGCATCCCCGAAAGAGTTTTCCCATCATGACTCACCCACCGCAATGTATTGTGCTACCAAGGGGCAGCGCTCGCACCAGCGTACTACAGCAAAGGCGTCCTCTATGAAGACGACTCCCGCACAAGGCGCTTCTCGGAAAAGAAAGGCGAACAATGATACAGTTGGGCCCTCCTTGGTGTTAAAGAGGCATAATCCCTTAGTATGCATTCAATGGATAGACCGGACAATGACGTTCCCTGTGGTGTCATAATGCAGGAGGAGTGTGCGCCGGACTGCTTCCGGAGACCTAGCCGACCATGCACAGACTGATCCAGCCCCGACCCCTGCCACAAGGACTGGAAGGGATGTGGGGGAAATGTTGGTTTGTCATCTCTCGGAGGATTCAGATAATGTATCCGTCACAAATTCCGAAGTGGAGAGTGCGATGGGTCACAGGCGGTGGAGAGCGGGTATGCGCGACCCACATTTTACCGAGGATGCTTTTAATGCTCTCAGCTCAGCGGATGCTTATATCCGAGCTGCTCGTGATGGAGTTGCTGGAGCCACTCACCAGCTTTCAAAGGATATGCGGATAAGAATTTTTGGGCAGATTTAATAATCATATGCCAGTAGCCCCCGAGTCTTAAAGCAGTTGGCCCAACTGATTTAAGAGTCGTTACCTTGTTAGGTACTAACGTAGAGGAACAAACAGTTATCCAAGGAGCTTGAAGAATGCCGAACAAAGTTGTCTACTGCTACTGCCAAACTCGAAGATTTAAAGAAATCCAAGAAGGCACCTGATGGTAAGTGCAGCAGCAGTTCGGAGATAAGACTCCATGAATACAACGAGGTGTCCTAATTATGCTAGTGTCTCATTGATAGGCTCGACAGATCGGCTGGAGGAGAAGCTAAGGGTTGCTCAAGCAGACAAACAACATGTCGAAGGGCAAGAAGTCGCTGGTCAATGTGTTTTGACATGGACCATTAGTGAGAAGAACAAACTTTAGGATGCCAACATCAAGCAGGACGAAGAACTGAAGGATTTGAGAACCCAATTATCGGATGCTTTGAAGGAGAACAAGAAATTGAAAGGCAGCATATTCAGTATACTTTGTAACCTATCAGTCAAGAATGGTTTACTGTTTGAATTTTTGACAAGTTTGCTTCTATAGGTATGCTAACCGGACGTCCCGAAGGAGAAGTGTCTGGATTCCAAGGCGACCTACTACAAGAGCTGTCCAAAGTGCACGAGCGATCTCGGAAGGCAATGAGGAACATGGCTAAGGCTTTATGGCCATCCAATTCCCCTCCAGGGAGTATTGATGAGCTTGCGAATTTATTCAAAGGAGCCCGTCGCTGTTTGGAGCTATGGAAGATACCAGCATGTCGGGAAGGCGCTCGAGAAGCCTGGTCCATGGTAAAAACACGGTATACCAAGCTTGATCCGAATCATATGGCCCGGATCGGACCTCGTGTTGGAAATATGCCCTAGAGGCATTAATAAATTAGTTATTATTATATTTCCTTGTTCATGATAATCGTTTATTATCCATGCTATAATTGTATTGATAGCGAACTCAGATACATGTGTGGATACATAGACAACACCATGTCCCTAGTGATCCTCTAGTTGAGTAGCTCGTTGATCAATAGATGGTTACGGTTTCCTAACCATGGACATTGGATGTCATTGATAACGGGATCGTAGTTCGTATGCTAAAGATCGTAGTTCGTATGCTAAAGCTTTTCTAATGTCAAGTATCTTTTCCTTAGACCATGAGATTGTGCAACTCCCGGATACCGTAGGAGTGCTTTGGGTGTACCAAACGTCACAACGTAACTGGGTGGCTATAAAGGTGCATTACAGGTATCTCCGAAAGTGTCTGTTGGGTTGGCACGAATCGAGACTGGGATTTGTCACTCCGTGTAAACGGAGAGGTATCTCTGGGCCCACTCGGCAGGACATCATCATAATGTGCACAATGTGATCAAGGATTTGATCACGGGATGATGTGTTACGGAACGAGTAAAAGAGACTTGCCGGTAACGAGATTGAACAAGGTATCGGGATACCGACGATCGAATCTCGGGCAAGTATCATACCGCTAGACAAAGGGAATTGTATACGGGATTGATTAAGTCCTTGACATCGTGGTTCATCCGATGAGATCATCGTGGAACATGTGGGAGCCAACATGGGTATCCAGATTCCGGTGTTGGTTATTGACCGGAGAGTCATCTCGGTCATGTCTGCATGTCTCCCGAACCCGTAGGGTCTACACACTTAAGGTTCGGTGACGCTAGGGTTATAGAGATATTAGTATGCGGTAACCCGAAAGTTGTTCGGAGTCCCGGATGAGATCCCGGACGTCACGAGGAGTTCCGGAATGGTCCGGAGGTAAAGAATTATATATAGGAAGTGCTATTTCGGCCATCGGGACAAGTTTCGGGGTCACCGGTATTGTACCGGGACCACCGGAAGGGTCCGGGGGGTCCACCGGGTGGGGCCACCTGCCCCGGGAGGCCACATGGGCTGTAGGGGGTGTGCCTTGGCCTACATGGGCCAAGGGCACCAGCCCCAAGAGGCCCATGCGCCAAGAGAAGAGAAAAAGGGGAGAGTCCTAAAAGGGGAAGGCACCTTCGAGGTGCCTTGGGGAGGATGGACTCATCCCCCCCTTGGCCGCACCCTTCCTTGGAGGAAGGGGCAAGGGCTGCGCCTCCCCCCTCTCCCTTGGCCCTATATATAGTGGGGAAAAGGAGGAGCAACCATACCTAAGGCCTGGCGCCTCCCTCTCCCTCCCGTGACACATCTCCCTCCTCCCGCAGCGCTTGGCGAAGCCCTGTTGGAATCCCGCTACTTCCACCACGCCGTCGTGCTGCTGGATCTCCATCAACCTCTCCCTCCTCCTTGCTGGATCAAGGCGTGGGAGACGTCTCCGTTCCGTACGTGTGTTGAACGCGGAGGTGCCGTCCGTTCGGTGCTAGGATCATCGGTGATTTGGATCACGACGAGTACGACTCCATCAACCCCGTTCTCTTGAACGCTTCCGCGCGCGATCTACAAGGGTATGTAGATCCACTCCTCCCTCGTTGCTAGATGACTCCATAGATTGATCTTGGTGACACGTAGGAAAATTTTGAATTATTGCTACGTTCCCCAACAGTGGCGTCATGAGCTAGGTCTATTGCGTAGATTCTATGCACGAGTAGAACACAAAATAGTTGTGGGCGTCGATATTGTTCAATATGCTTGCCGTTACTAGTCTTATCTTGATTCGGCGGCATCGTGGGATGAAGCGGCCCGGACCAACCTTACACGTACGCTTACGTGAGACCGGTTCCACCGACAAACATGCACTAGTTGCATAAGGTGGCTGGTGGGTGTCTGTCTCTCCCACTTTAGTCGGATCGGATTCGATGAAAAGGGTCCTTATGAAGGGTAAATAGCAATTGGCATATCACGTTGTGGTTCTTGCGTAGGTAAGAAACGTTCTTGCTAGAAACCCATAGCAGCCACGTAAAACATGCAAACAACAATTAGAGGACGTCTAACTTGTTTTTGCAGGGTATGCTATGTGATGTGATATGGCCAAGAAGAATGTGATGAATGATATGTGATGTATGAGATTGATCATGTTCTTGTAATAGGAATCACGACTTGCATGTCGATGAGTATGACAACCGGCAGGAGCCATAGGAGTTGTCTTAAATTTATTGTATGACCTGCGTGTCATTGAACAATGCCATGTAATTACTTTACTTTATTGCTAACCGGTAGCCATAGTAGTAGAAGTAATAGTTGGCGAGACAACTTCATGAAGACACGATGATGGAGATCATGATGATGGAGATCATGGTGTCATGCCGGTGACGATGATGATCATGGAGCCCCGAAGATGGAGATCAAAAGGAGCAAAATGATATTGGCCATATCATGTCACTATTTGATTGCATGTGATGTTTATCATGTTTATGCATCTTGTTTACTTAGAACGACGGTAGTAAATAAGATGATCCCTTACAACAATTTCAAGAAGTGTTCTCCCCTAACTGTGCACCGTTGCTACAGTTCGTCGTTTCGAAGCACCACGTGATGATTGGGTGTGATAGATCCTTACGTTCACATACAACGGGTGTAAGACAGATTTACACATGCAATACACTTAGGGTTAACTTGACGAGCCTAGCATGTACAGACATGGCCTCGGAACACAGAAGACCGAAAGGTCGAGCATGAGTCGTATAGAAGATACGATCAGCATGAAGATGTTCACCGATGATGACTAGTCCGTCTCACGTGATGATCGGACACGGCCTAGTTGACTCGGATCATGTGATCACTTAGATGACCAGAGGGATGTCTATCTGAGTGGGAGTTCATAAGATGAACTTAATTATCCTGAACATAGTCAAAAGATCTTTGCAAATTATGTCGTAAGCTCGCGCTTTAGTTCCACTTTTTAGATATGTTCCTAGAGAAAATATAGTTGAAAGTTGATAGTAGCGATTATGCGGACAGTAGAAAGCTTATGTCCTTAATGCACCGCTCAGTGTGCTGAACCCCAAACATCGTCTGTGGATGTTGCGAACATCGGACATACACGTTTTGATAACTACGTGATAGTTTAGTTAAATGGCTTAAGTAGAGGCACCAAAGATGTTTTTTGAAACATCGTGGAACATATGAGATGTTTCGAGGGCTGAAATTAGGATTTCAGGCTCGTGCCCACGTCAAGAGGTATAAGACCTCCGACGATTTTCTTAGCCTGCAAACTAAGGAGAAAAGCTCAATTGTTGTGCTTGTGCTCAGATTGTCTGAGTACAACAATCGCTTGAATCGAGTGGGAGTTGATCTTCCAGATGAAATAGTGATGGTTCTCCGAAGTCATTACCCCCAAGCTGCTAGAGCTTCGTGATGAACTATGATATGTCAGGGACATATATGATGATCCTTGAGATATTCGCGATGTTTGACACCGCGAAAGTAGAAATCAAGAAGGAGCATCAATTGTTGATGGTTGGTGAAACCACTAGTTTCAAGAAGGGCAAGGGCAAGAAGGGATACTTCATGAAATGGCAATTCAGCTGCTGCTCTGGTGAAAAACCCAAGGTTGAACCCAAACCCGAGACTGAGTGCTTCTGTAATAAGGGGAACAACCACTGGAGCAGAATTACCCTAGATACTTGGTAGATTAGAAGGCTGGCAAGGTCGATAGAAGTATATTGGATATACATTGTGTTGATGTGTACTTTACTAGTACTCCTAGTAGCACCAGGGTATTAGATACCGGTTCGGTTGCTAAGTGTTAGTAACTCGAAATAAAAGCTACGGAATAAACGGAGACTAGCTAAAGGTGAGCTGACGATATGTGTTGGAAGTGTTTCCAATGTTGATATGATCAAGCATCGCACGCTCCCTCTACCATCGAGATTGGTGTTTGCATTGAGCATAGACATGATTGGATTATGTCTATCGCAATTCGGTTATTCATTTAAGGAGAATAATGGTTACTCTGTTTATTTGAATAATGCCTTCAATGGTCTTACACCTAAAATGAATGGTTCATTGAATCTCGATCGTAGTGATACACATGTTCATGCCAAAAGATAGTAATGATAGTACCACCTACTTGTGGCACTGCCACGTAAGTCATATCGGTATAAAACGCATGAAGAAGCTCCATGTTGATGGATCTTTGGACTCACTCATTTTGAAAAGTTTGAGACATGCGAACCATGTCTATTGGTGTATACGCATGAAGAAACTCCATGCAAATGGACCGTTTGGACTCACTTGATTTTGTATCACTTGAGACATGCAAATCATACCACATGGGCAAGATGACTGAAAAGCCTCGTTTTCAGTAAGATGGAACAAGATAGCAACTTGTTGGAAGTAACACATTTTGATGTGTGCAGTCCAATGAGTGCTGAGGCATGCAGTGAATATCGTTATGTTCTTACTTCACAAATGATTCGAGTAGATGTTGAGAATATTTACTTGATGAAACACAAGTCTGAATTATTGAATGGTTCAAGTAATTTCAGAGTGAAGTAGAAGATCATTGTGACAAGAGGATAAAATGTCTATGATATGATAAATATCTGAGTTACGAGTTTTGGCACACAATTAAGACATTGTGGAAATTGTTTTGCAATTAATACCGCCTGGAACACCATAGTGTGATGGTGTGTCCGAACATCATAGTTGCACCCTATTGGATATGGTGCGTACCATGACGTCTCTTATCGAATTACCACGATAGTTTATCGGTTAGGCATTAGAGACAACCGCACTCACTTTAAAAAGGGCACCAGGTAATTCCGTTGAGATGACACCGTATGAACTATGGTTTAGAGAAACCTAAGCTGTCATTTCTTAAAGGTTTGGGGCTGCGATGCTTATGTGAAAAGTTTCAGGTTGATAAGCTCGAACCCAAAGCGGATAAAATGCATCTTCATAGGAAACCCAAAACAGTTGGGTATACCTCCTAATTCAGATCCGAAAGCAATATGGATTGTTTCTAATCGGGTCCTTTCACAAGGAAAAGTTTCTCTCGAAAGAGTTGAGTGGGAGGATGGTGGAGACTTGATGAGGTTATTGAACCGTCACTTCAACTAGTGTTTAGCAGGGCACAAAGAGTTGTTCCTGTGGCACCTACACCAATTGAAGTGGGAGCTTATGATATTGATCATGAGACTTCAGATCAAGTCACTCCCAAACCTCTTGGGATGACAAGGATGCATACTACTTCAAAGTGGTACGTGATCTTGTCTTGGAAGTCATGTTGCTAGACAACAATGAACCTACGAGCTATGGAGAAGCGATGGTGGGCCCGGATTCCGACGAATGGCTCAAAGCCATATAATCCGAGAAAGGATCCATGTATGAAAACAAAGTGTAGACTTTGGAAGAACTACTTGATGGTCGTAAGGCTATTAGGTACATATGGATTTTGAAAGGAAGACGGACAATGATGGTAAGTATCACCATTAAGAAAGCTCGACTTGTCGTTAAGATGTTTCCGACAAGTTCAAGGAGTTGACTACGATGAGACTTTCTCACTCGTAGCGATGCTAAGAGTCTGTTGGAATTGTATTAGCAATTACTGCATTATTTATGAAATCTTGCAGATAGGATGTCAAAACATTGTTTCCTCGACGATTTTCTTGAGGAAAGGTTGTATGTGATACAACCGGAAGGTTTTGTCAATCCTGAAAGATGCTAATAAGTATGCAAAGCTCCAGCTATCCTTCTGAGGACTGGAGTAAGCATCTCGGAGTTGGAATGTATGCTTTGATCAAAGATTTTGGGAGTATACAAAGTTTATGAGAAACTTGTATTTCCAAAGAAGTGAGTGGGAGCACTATAGAATTTCTGATAAATATATGTTGTTGACATATTGTTGATCAGAAATGACGTAGAATTTCTGCAAAGCATATAGGGTTATTTGGAAAGTGTTTTTCAATGGAAAGCCTGGATAAGCTACTTGAACATTGAGCATCAAGATCTATAAGGATAGATCAAAACGCTTAATGGTACTTTCAAATGAGCACATACCTTGACATGATCTTGTAGGTGTTCAAGATGGATCAGTCAAAGAAGGAGTTCTTGCCTGAGTTGTAAGGTATGAAGTTAAGACTTAAAAGCTTGACCATGGCAGAATAGAGAGAAAGGACGAAGGTCGTCCCCTATGCTTAAGACGTAGGCTCTACAGTATGCTATGCTGTGTACCGCACCTGAAGTGTGCCTTGCCATGAGTCAGTCAAGGGGTACAAGAGTGATCCAAGAATGGATCACAGGACAGCGGTCAAAGTTATCCTTAGTAACTAGTGGACTAAGGAATTTTCTCAATTATGGAGGTGGTAAAAGAGTTCGTTGTAAAGGGTTACGCCGATGCAAACTTTGACACTAATCCAGATTATTCTAAGTAATAAACTGGATTCGTATAGTAGAACAGTTATTTGGAATAGCTCCAAATAGAACGTGGTAGCTGCATCTAGGAGATGACATAGAGATTTGTAAAGCACACACGGATCTGAAAGGTTCAGACCCGTTGACTATAACATCTCTCACAAGCATAACATGATCAAACCCAGAACTCATCGAGTGTTAATCACATGGTAAATGTGAACTAGATTATTGACTCTAGTAAACTCTTTGGGTGTTAGTCACATGGGGATGTGACCTTGAGTGTTAGTCACATAGCGATGTGAACTGGATTATTGACTCTAGTGCAAGTGGGAGACTGTTGGAAATATGCCCTAGAGGCAATAATAAATTAGTTATTATTATATTTCCTTGTTCATGATAATCGTTTATTATCCATGCTATAATTGTATTGATAGGGAACTCAGATACATGTGTGGATACATAGACAACACCATGTCCCTAGTGAGCCTCTAGTTGACTAGCTCGTTGATCAATAGATGGTTACGGTTTCCTAACCATGGACATTGGATGTCATTGATAACGGGATCACATCATTAGAAGAATGATGTGATGGACAAGACCCAATCCTAAGCCTAGCACAAAGATCGTAGTTCGTATGCTAAAGCTTTTCTAATGTCAAGTATCTTTTCCTTAGACCATGAGATTGTGCAACTCCCGGATACCGTAGGAGTGCTTTGGGTGTACCAAACGTCACAACATAACTGGGTGGCTATAGAGGTGCATTACAGGTATCTCCGAAAGTGTCTGTTGGGTTGGCACGAATCGAGACTGGGATTTGTCACTCCGTGTAAACGGAGAGGTATCTCTGGGCCCACTCGGTAGGACATCATCATAATGTGCACAATGTGATCAAGGAGTTGATCACGGGATGATGTGTTACGGAACGAGTAAAAGAGACTTGCCGGTAACGAGATTGAACAAGGTATCGGGATACCGACGATCGAATCTCGGGCAAGTATCGTACCGCTAGACAAAGGGAATTGTATACGGGATTGATTAAGTCCTTGACATCGTGGTTCATCCGATGAGATCATCGTGGAACATGTGGGAGACAACATGGGTATCCAGATCCCGCTGTTGGTTATTGACCGGAGAGTCATCTCGGTCATGTCTACATGTCTCCCGAACCCGTAGGGTCTACACACTTAAGGTTCGGTGACGCTAGGGTTATAGAGATATTAGTATGCGGTAACCCGAAAGTTGTTCGGAGTCCCGGATGAGATCTCGGACGTCACGAGGAGTTCCGGAATGGTCTGGAGGTAAAGAATTATATATAGGAAGTGCTATTTCGGCCATCGGGACAAGTTTCGGGGTCACCGGTATTGTACCGGGACCACCGGAAGGGTCCCGGGGGTCCACCGGGTGGGGCCACCTGCCCCGGGAGGCCACATGGGCTGTAGGGGGTGCGCCTTGGCCTACATGGGCCAAGGGAACCAGCCCCAAGAGGCCCATGCGCCAAGAGAAGATAAAAAGGGGAGAGTCCTAAAAGGGGAAGGCACCTCCGAGGTGCCTTGGGGAGGATGGACTCCTCCCCCCCTTGGCCGCACCCTTCCTTGGAGGAAGGGGCAAGGGCTGCGCCTCCCCCCTCTCCCTTTGACCTATATATAGTGGGGAAAAGGAGGAGCAACCATACCTAAGGCCTGGCGCCTCCCTCTCCCTCCCGTGACACATCTCCCTCCTCCCGCAGTGCTTGGCGAAGCCCTATTGGAATCCCGCTACTTCCACCACGTCGTCGTGCTGCTGGATCTCCATCAACCTCTCCCTCCTCCTTGCTGGATCAAGGCGTGGGAGACGTCTCCGTTCCGTACGTGTGTTGAACGCGGAGGTGCCGTCCGTTCGGCGCTAGGATCATCGGTGATTTGGATCACGACGAGTACGACTCCATCAACCCCGTTCTCTTGAACGCTTCCGCGTGCGATCTACAAGGGTATGTAGATCCACTCCTCCCTCGTTGCTAGATGACTCCATAGATTGATCTTGGTGACACGTAGGAAAATTTTGAATTATTGCTACGTTCCCCAACACCTCGAGGACCAGATGGACAAGAAATTCCTGTTAGCTTAGTGTATGACCAAGCGCAAACAACAGCTAAATTTTCTCAACAGGATTGTAAACTAGACAACCTTCTAGAGGGTCTAGAGGAAGAAGAAGTTATTGAATCGAAGTAGTAATGTACTTCATTAATAAACTTTTCTCCAACCGAATTGTAAAACGATTGTCATGGCAGACTTTCCGCTTCGACCTCCGAAACCCGAGGTTTGGAGTGTCGGATATTTAAACCATTGGTAAACACCAAGGTATGTTCAGAAACTAGGTGGTCCGGTCATAGTTGCTTGAATAGACAAGTTGTATTTGGGGAGTTGTGTTATATTACATTTGATCGTAAGAAACATCTTCCAGATAGAATAGTTCCATTAAGGGTTCCTTTCCCTGGGACAGTATGTGTTTTTGCGCATTTATAAACTGTGATGGAGAGATCACAGTAGATTTAATAATTTAGGGGCGTATACTACAACTGGAAAGTTCATCTCTTGTCCACCGACCGATCATTCCCTTAAGAACGCTAGCTTTCGGCTTCACTCATCTGAGGTACACGTCCGGATAACCCAGCTGTAACAATCGCAGAGGTGCTCCTGTTATGCCCTAGCCGAACAAGCGGGAATGTAGGGCAAAAGCATAGGAGCCAGGCAACCCAGCTTGGCAAAAACTTAAGTCATAAAGGTGCATATAATGGCGAAGACAGGACACATATGAGTAGACAACACATATATACGATGAGCTTGACGCTCCAAAAATAATAATCAGAATAAGCTTCTCTAAAAAGAAGCCCCCAGGTGATAAGGGGTGTGTACATTTGATGATATATAGCCCTTGGGTGTACGGTTGATCCGAACAGGATTAAGGTTATAAAAACTGAAAAAGAGAACAAAGGGGTAAAAAAGAGAAAAGACGAGAGAGAGAAAAAGTTACTAGTGTGGATTTAGGCGTAGAATCTGCGAAGCCGAGCGACGTTCCATGGGTTTGGCTCTAAATGATTATCCGAAGCGTTGTGCAGGCGATAGGCTCCTCCTGTGAGAACTTCACCTATGATGAAGGGACCCTCCCATTTGGGCTTGAGCTTGTCCTTTTTCTTCTCTGGTAGGCGCAGGACGAGTTCACCGACATTATAAGTCTTTGCTCGTACTTCCCTGCTTTGATATCGTTGGGCTTGCTGTTGGGAAAATGCGGAACGGGCCTTCGTGACGTCGCACTCCTCCTCCAAGCCATCCAGATCGTCCTGCCGGTGGAGCTCGGCCTCCCTCTCTTCATACATGCGCACTCGAGGTGAATCATGAATAATGTCACAAGGCAGTACTGTCTCGGCGCCGTACACCATGAAAAAAGGTGTGTATCCGGTCGTGTGATTGGGCGTGGTACGCAGCTCCCAGAGTATGGAATTGAGTTCTTCAACCCAGTGATTGTCTGATTCACGCAAGGATCGTACTAGTCTGGGTTTAATGCCGCTCATGATCAAGCATTAGCCCGTTTGACCTGACCGTTTGTCTGAGGGTGATATACAGAGGCGTAATCGAGATTAATGCCCAAATTGGCGCACCAGGTTTTTACCTCATCGGCCGTAAAGTTGGAACCGTTGTCAGTAATGATACTATGTGGTATACCATAACGGTATACCACACCGGATATGAAGTCTATAGCTGGTCCGGCCTCGGCCGTTTCGACTGGTTTGGCTTCTATCCACTTAGTGAATTTGTCGACCATAACCAGTAAATATTTATTCTTATGGCTTCCCCCTTTAAGGGGTCCGACCATGTCGAGCCCCCAGACCGCAAAAGGCCACGTAATGGGGATTGTTCGCAAAGAAGTGGGTGGCATGTGGCTTATTTGCGAAAAGCTGGCATCCAACACATCGCTGTACAAGGTCTTGCGCATCTACTCGGGCCGTGGGCCAAAAGAAACCCATACGGAAGGCTTTACTTACAAGAGCCTGAGCAGCGGCATGATGGCCACCAAGACCAGCGTGTATTTCGGCCAAGAGCTGTCGTCCTTCTTCTTTGGAGATACACCGTTGTAAGACTCCGGTTGTAATTTTCTTGTATAGTTCCCCCTCATGAACTCTGTAAGCCCTCAAATGTCGAACAATGCGATGGGCCTCCATTTGATCATCAGGGAGCTTGTTCCTAGTAAGGTAAGCGAGGAAAGGTTCAGTCCATGGGGCGATGACAGCCATGATTTCATGGGCCGATGGTGTTATCTCGGTATCCGAACCCCCAACGATATCGGAGTTGTGTTCAGAATCCGGGGGTATGGTTGGCTCTGGAACAATGTTGTCGATGCCGTACTGCCACACTACGAATGGCTTAAAAAGCCTCTCAACAAAGGTGTTAGGTGGGACGGGGTCGCGTTTAGTGCCCATGCGGGCAAGTATGTCCGCCGCTTGATTACTCTCTTGACCCACATGATGAAACTCGAACCCTTCAAATCGAGCTGAAACTTTGAGTACGGCATTACGATAAGCCGCCATCTTCGAATATTTTGCATTGAAGTCTCCATTTATCTGAGATATTGCAAGGTTTGAATCCCCACGCACTTCAAGGCGTTGTATGCCCATGGAGACAGCCATCCGGAGATCGTGCAATAAGGCCTCGTATTCGGCTGCATTGTTAGAATTTGTGTATAGTATTTGGAGCACATAACGGATTGTATCTCCTGTGGAGGATGTCAAAATGACACCAGCCCCTAATCCGGCTAACATCTTAGAGCCGTCGAAGTACATCACCCATTTGGAGTATGTGCCATATTCTTTAGGGATTTCGGCCTTTGTCCGTTCGGCGACGAAATCAGCCAACACCTGAGAGTTAATAGCTAGGCGTGGCTCGTAAATTATTTCAAATGGTAAGAGCTCAATGGCCCGTTTGGCAATCTAGCCGGTGGCGTCTCGATTGTTTATAATATAGTTAAGTGGTACTCCGGAAGTGACCATGATGGAGCACTCTTGAAAGTAGTGTCGCAGCTTGCGGGATAACATGAAGACCGCATATGTTATCTTTTGATAGTGCGGGTATCGGTATTTACATGGTGTAAGGACCGTTGATACGTAATACACCGGTTTTTGAATTGGGAACTTGTGTCCCTCTTCATTCCGTTCGACGATGAGCACCGCACTCACTACTTGGTGAGTTGCGGATATGTAGAGCAACATTTGTTTGCCGACATTTTGTGCAGCCAGGATTGGGTTTCTTGCTAACAAAGCCTTAATTTCCTCCAGTCCGGCTGTGGCAGCGTCCGTCCATACGAAATTGTCGGTCCGGCGTAGCAAACGATATAATGGCAATGCCTTTTACCCTAATCTAGAGATAAAACGGCTTAAAGCTACCACGCACCCAGCTAATTTTTGGACCTGCTTGAGGTTTGTTGGTGTTGCCAACTATGACAAAGCTTAGATTTTGGCGGGATTTCCTTCAATTCCTCTATTGGAAATGATGAACCCAAGTAGTTTTCCGGCTGGAACACCGAAAACACATTTTTCCGGATTGAGCCATATGTCATACGTTCGGAGGTTGTCGAATGTAAGGCGTAAATCATCCACCAATGAATCGACATGCTTGGTCTTGATGACTACGTCATCTACCTATGCTTCCATAGTTTTGTTGATCTGTTTTTCCAAGCATGTTTGAATCATGCGTTGGTAAGTTGCGCCGGCGTTCTTGAGCCCGAAAGGCGTAGCATTAAAGAAGAAGGGCCCGTACGGAGTGGTGAATGTCGTTGCGGCCTGATCGGATTCTTTCATCTTAATTGATGATATCCAGAATATGCGTCGAGGAAGCACAAGGAATCGTGCCATGCGGTTGCATCGATAATTTGGTCAATTCGAGGTAGTGGGTAGGGGTCCTTGGGGCAAGCCTTATTAAGGTCTTTGAAATCGACACACAGGCACCAGGATTTATCCTTCTTAGGTACCATAACCAGGTTTGCTAGCCAGTCCAGATGTTTGATTTCTCTGATGAACCCGGCTTCGAGTAACTTGGCTAGCTCCTCCCCCATGGCTTGTCGTTTGGGTTCGGAGAATCGAAGAGGAGTTTGTTTGACTGGTTTGTAGCCTTTCAATATATTAAGACTATGTTCGGCCAGTCTTCGTGGGATACCTGGCATATCAGAAGGATGCCAAGCAAAAATGTCCCAGTTCTCACGCAAGAATGCGCGTAGTGCAGCGTCCACCACCGGATCCAGTTGTGCCCCAATGAAAGCTGTTTTATTGGGGTCTGTCGGGTGGACCTGAAATTTGACTATCGCGTCAGCCGGCTTGAAGGAGGTAGACTTTGGTCTCTTATCGAGGAATACATCGTCCCTGTCTACTGTGGAATGTAGAGTGGTCAATTCCTTGGCCGCGAGGGCTCGGATAACGCCTCAAGGTCCATAGATGCGGTTTTGTTTTCGGCTCGGAGGGCTATGTCCGGATCGCTGGCTATAGTGATGATTCCACTGGGCCCGGGCATTTTGAGCTTCATATACCCGTAATGGGGTATGGCTTGGAAGCGCGTGAATGCATCTCGCCCCAGCAGAGCATGATACCCGTTGTTGAATGGTGCCACATGGAAGAGTAGCTCTTTGGACCTATAATTCTCCAGTGTGCCGAATACCACATCGAGTTTGATTTTTCCCGAGCATCTGGCTTCTCAGCTAGGGATAATGCCGCGAAAGGTTGTGTTACTTTGCTCAATGCAACTCCTGTCCATTTTCATTTTATTGAGCGTGTCCTCATAAATGAGGTTCAGTCCGCTACCACCATCCATGTGCACTTTAGTGAGGCGGAAGCCGTCTACAATTGGGTTTAGGACCAAAGCGGCCAGTGCCCGGACTGAGCGGGCTCTTGGTTCGTCATTGGTGTTAAAAGTGATAGCCGTGTCATTCCCATGGCTTACTGCTGCTACGTGACAAACTTTGGCGAGGTCGCGGAGCACCCTCTTGTGCTGATTATTTGACAGAAAGGTCTAGAAGACCGTGAATACTTTGGGATCATCGTCCTCCAAAGAATAGTTATCTAGAGTGTCTTTAGTGAGGAGACCCTCGTCGCTTTTGGCCACCTACCGGAGTATCCAACATACTCGAAGGCTATCCGTTGGTTCGTTGTCCGGTGACATGTGAATTTTGCAGGGTTTGTCAAGCCATTCCTCGAGGACAGTTTCCTTGTCCACGGGATGGTGATTAGGTGCTCCGCGGGGGTGAGTCCTCTTTGCCCGTCCCGGGGCTGTCCTAAAGGCATGTGGTTCCCAGCGGGCTGTATGGGTTTTCCAGGCGCTTTCCATTGCGCAGTACTTCTGTACTATGTGTGCCAAATCAGCAAAGTGCAGTATGCGATGACGGTTGAGGGCATTCAGGATTCCCTCATCCGTGCAATTGTTGCAAAATACTGAGATCACCTCGTCGTCGTAGCAGTCCTTGATCTTGTTTTTAACAAGCAGGAATCTAGCCCAAAAGTGTTGGACTGTTTCCTAGGGCTGCTGCCACACATACATTAAGTCGCATATGTCCGAAGGACCGGAGTTGCTTGGGGAATATTGTTTGTGGTGGGTGGGCGGGATCGAATCCGAACCCTGACCCTCTGAGGAGTCCGAATTCTGAAGAATTTTTGAAGTTAAAGGCCTAGGCTCTGGAGCATCTGGTATGTTTTTAGGCTCAGCGTCCGATTCCATGTTCGGAGGACAAGAAGTGTCTTCCAGAAGACGAGAGTCTGGCTTTCCGGGTTCGGAAACCCGAACATACTTTGTCCTCAACGTGGGAGAAGAGTCATCTTCGGCTTGTTCCTCCACGATTGTGATGTGATGGGTGATCGGCGGGATCTGATTTCTCTCTTGTCGGGTTTAAGCCCAATACGGTTGTAGTCGGTTGCGACCCCCAGGGCGGCGATGCGATCTAGCAGTTCGTTTAAGTCCGAAACATCTGCCGGATCCAACGCGTCAGAGTATTCAGGGCCGATGCGGAGGCGATTTTTAACGATGAGTTGGGCTGCTTCTGGCTTAACGGTCGGGCGAGCGCCCATAACGAAGCTGCCGAGTTGGAGAGTTTGCCCTGAAACCAGGGCCTCTCCAGAAGTGATGTTGTATTTAATGACAAGGTGAGCCATCGATCCTTTTGTCGACAGTGCAGAGGAACTCTCAATGAAAGCACCAATGTCGGTGTCAAAACCGGCAGATCTCGAGTAGGTGGTCCCGAACTGTGCATCTAAGGATCGAAGGTAACAAGGAGGCAGGGGACACGATGTTTACCCAGGTTTGGCCCTCTTAATGGAGGTAATACCCTACTTCCTGCTTGATTGACTATGATGAATATAGGGGTTACAAGAGTTGATCTACCTCGAGATCGTAATGGCTAAACCCTAGATGTCTAGCCTGTATGATTGTGATTGTCCCTATAGACTAAACCCTCCGGTTTATATAGGCACCGGAGGGGACTAGGTGTGTACAAAGTCGGTTTACAGAGGAAGGAAACTATTCATCCGGATGCCAAGCTTGCCGTCCACGCAAATGAGAGTTCCATCTGGACAAGGGAGGAGTCCTTCTATTCTTGTATCTTCACGGCCTGTTAGTTCGGCCCATGTCACATAGGCCGGCTTCCCGAGGACCCCATAACCCAGGACTCCCTCAGGGGGTATATGGGAATATATAGGCGAAGAAATTAGGTCAGGAGACCCACGATGGGCCCACAAGATAGGGGGCGCACCCTCCACCCTTGTGGCCGCCTCGTGGCTCCTCCGACTTCCTCTCCAAGTCTCCTGGTTTGCTTGTGGTCCAAGAAAGATCATCGTGTAAGTTTTATTCCGTTTGGACTCCATTTGGTATTCCTTTTCTGTGAAACTCTAAAATAGGAAAAAAAACAGGAACTGGCACTAGGCTCTAGGTTAATAGGTTAGTCCCAAAATAATATAAAATAGCATGATGATGCATAAAAACATCCGAAAGAGATAATATAATAACATGGAATAATAAAAAATTATAGATACGTTGGAGATCTATCAAGCATTCCCAAGCTTAATTCCTGCTCATCCTCGAGTAGGTAAATGATAAAAACAGAATTTTTGATGTGGAATGCTACGTAACATATTTATCCATGTAATTTTATTTATTATGGCATGTTCAGATCCGTAAGATTCAAAACAAAAGTTTAATATTAACATAAAAACGATAATACTTCAAGCATACTAATAAAGCAATTGTGTCTTCTCAAAATAACACGGCCAAAGAAAGCTATCCCGATAAAATCATGTAGTCTGGCTATGCTCCATCTTCATCACACAAAATATCTAAATCATGCACAACCCCGATGACAAGCCAAGCATTTGTTTCATACTTTTGATGTTCTCAAACTTTTTCAACTTTCACGCAATACATGAGCGTGAGCCATGGATGTAGCACTATAGGTGGAATAGAGTATGGTGGTTGTGGAGAAGACAAAAGAGAGAGATAGTCTCACATCAACTAGGAATATCAACGGACTATGGAGATGCCCATCAATAGATATCAATGTGAGTGAGTAGGGATTGCTATGCAACGGATGCACTAGAGCTATAAGTTTATGAAAGCTTAGCAAGAAAAGTAAGTGGGTGTGCATCCAACTCGCTTGCTCACGAAGACCTAGGGAAATTTGAGGAAGCCCATCATTCGAATATACAAGACAAGTTCTATAATGAAAAATTCTCACTAGTATATATCATAGGAGACTCTCTATCATGAAGATCATGGTGCTACTTTAAAGCACAAGTGTGGAAAAAGGATAATGAGGTTGCCCCTTCTCTCTTTTTCTCTCATTTTTTATTTTTTATTTTTTATTTGGGCCTTTCTCATTTTTGGCCTCTTTTTTTCTTTTCTATTTTTTTTATTTCCGTTCGGAATCTCAACCCAACTTGTGGGGGAACTATAGTCTCCATCATCCTTTCCTTACTGGGACAATGCTCTAATAATGGAGATCATCACACTTTTATTTTACTTACAACTCAAGGATTACAACTCGATACTTATAACAAAATATGACTCTATATGAATGCCTCCAGCGGTGTACCAGGATGTGCAATGAATCAAGAGTGACATGTATGAAAGAATTATGAAAGGCGGCTTTGCCACAAATATGATGTCAACTACATGATCATGCAAAGCAATATGACAATGACGAAGCATGTCATAATAAACGGAACGATGGAAAGTCGCATGGAAATATATCTCAGAATGGCTATGGAAAATGCCATAATAGGTAGGTATGTGGCTGTTTTGAGGAAGGTATATCATGGGTGTATGGTACCGGCAAGAGTTGCGCGGCACAAGAGAGGCTAGCAATGGTGGAAGGGTGAGAGTGCGTATAATCCATGGACTCAACACTAGTCATAAAGAACTCACATACTTATTGCAAAAATCTACTAGTTATCGAAACAAAGTACTACGCGCATGCTCCTAGGGGGATAGATTGGTAGGAAAAGACCATTGCTCATCCCCGACCGCCACTCATAAGGAAGACAATCAAAAAATAAATCGTGCTTCGACTTCAATACATAACGGTTCACCATACGTGCATGCTACGGGAATCACAAACTTTAACACTTGTATCTCTCAAATTCACAACTACTCACTAGCATGACTCTAAGGACAACTCCACCGCATGACCCTATCTTGTCCGGCCTCGTCCGTTTGGGGCAAAACGGACAAACCAGGCGGCCCAGCGCGCGACGGTCCAGATCCATTTGGTCAGTTTTGTGTCCGGGCCGACCCATTTCGAGCACAAACTTGCGCCGGGTTTGGGTCGCGGCGGACAGCGAACGGATGCTTCGAACGTCCGCGTCGGGGCCACATGGCGGGCGGTCACCTACCTCCCACCCGCCCACATAAATGCGCACGGGCGGGTGGCCCCACCTGTCATCCGCACAGCAAAGAGTCGTCGTCCTTCTTAAAAGGGAAGCCGTGGACCGGTCGTCGTCCACACTTCCCACTCCGGCCCCTCTCTGCCCCCTCGAAACCCGACACCCTCAAAACCCTAACCGCTCCCCGTCGTCGACCTCGTCGGCCGGCCGCAGCCATGGGCCTTTGGAACTATGGCCGCAAGGGGAAGCACGACCGCGAGGCCGGCTCCTCCTCGGGCCGCCGCCGTGGATCCGTGAAGAAGGAGGAGCCCGCATCACCACTGCGCTCCTCCCGTCGAGCCCCTGCGCCGGCCCCCTTCAACATTGCCCCTAGGCCCGCTGGCGAGCGCGATCGGAAGTACATCTGTGCGCACGTGTGTCGGAGGTACTGGGAGACGAGGACGTCGGTCCCGTGGAGCGACGTCCACCTCCCCAAGGGATGGCACCTCTCCGCGGATCGGGTCCCCATCCCACCGGTGCCGGCGACCGGCCGTGCCCGGTGCGATGAGATCACACGCCGCCACCGCCTCCTCCCCGACGACCTGTACTACGAACACAGGTATGCCCCCGGCTCCCCGCTGTGGGACACATGGCTCCAGGACGAGCACGACACGCTCCGCGTGTCGTACTTCGCCGGCACGGTGTCGGGGCCGCAGAGGCCACGTGCAGAGGCGCGCGGGCGTACGCGGGTGCGCGACCTGACGCCCACGCCATCGCCTTCCCCATCTCCGTCGCCACCTCCACCTCCTCGCATGACAGCGGAGGAAGAGGCCCGTCTCGTGCAGCATGTCACGGAGGACTCCATGAACACGCACGACGAGCGGCAATGGGACGGCCTAGAGGAGGCCATGGCACTCGCTGCCGTTGGGGACGTCGCCTTCCCGGAGCTGCAGATGGCGGCCGTCATGGAGGAGGTGATGGAGGAGGACCCGCCAGCCGCGTTCGAGTAGCTGCTGCGCCAGGGGTGGGGCTGGTCCTGCACTGCTCCGGAGATGGCAGCCCGCGTGGGCGTGAACTGGTGTGCCACTCCGCCGAGGTCACCGGAGCGGGAGGCGTCACCACGGGAGGAGGTGGTGCAGGCACCTCCCGCCGTCCAGCCCGTCTACCACGCACCGCCGGCCCACCTGTGGACGCCGCCGGACTACATCGACCTCATCAGCGATGACGACGACACTGGCGGCCAGTGAAGATGGCGACGGCCACGGCACCAACGGGCGCGGCAGGAGCGCGCGGGAGGCGTTTTTTATTTTGTTTTTATGTTAATTATGAAACTGGGCCTTTTAAGTGGCCGTGGAAACTGGGTCGTTTTGTGGCAGTGACCCCTATATTTGTTTTATGTTTTTTTAAATGCTTTTGTTTACTTTTTTAGTCATTTTATTCTAGTTTTAATATTTTTTTATTCACGTCCACCCCGGACATGATTTGGGGTGCGGCCGCGCGGTGGGCGCACGCACGACCCAGCTGACAAAGTTGGACACGGGCAAACCCATCGGCGCCCCAAAGGGACAAAATCCAGCCAATCCTAACGTTTGTTTGGGGTCGTGCGGTGGAGTTGGCCTAATATCACCATCTTCATATCTCAAAACAATCATGAAGAAGCAAACTTCTCATAGTATTCAATGCACTTTATATGAAAGTTTTTATTATATCCATCTTGGATGCCTATCATATTAGGACTAAATTTATAACCAAAGCAAATTACCATGTTGTTTAGAGACTCTCAAAATAATATCAGTGAAGCATGAGAGTTCATCAATTTCTATAAAATAAAACTACCGCCGTGCTCTAAAAACATATAAGTGAAGCACTAGAGCAATATTTCCTGGCTCAAAAGATATAAGTGAACCACATAGAGTATTCTAATAAATCATGATTCACGTGTGTCTCTCTCAAAAGGTGTGTACAGCAAGGATGATTGTGGCAAACTAAAAAGTAAAGACTTAAATCATACAAGACGCTCCAAGCAAAACACATATCATGTGGTGAATAAATATATAGCCAAGAGTAAAGTTACCGATACATGAAGACGAAAGAGGGGATGCCTTCCCGGGCCTCCCCAAGCTTAGGCTCTTGGTGTCCTTGAATATTACCTTGGGGTGCCTTGGGCATCCCCAAGCTTAGGCTCTTGCCACTCCTTATTCCATAGTCCACCAAATCCTTACCCAAAACTTGAAAACTTCACAACACAAAACTCAATGGAAAATCTCATAAGCTCCATTAGTATAAGAAAATAAATCACCACTTTATGGTACTGTTGCAAACTCATTCTTTATTTATATTGGTGTAATATCTACTGCATTCCACCTTTTCCATTGTAACATCCCAAATTTCCAATTTGGAATGTTATACATAGAGCATCATGCATATCATATTTTTATTGCATTGTTGGCTCGATCCTAGAAATTCTACGCAACTCAAGGACCCTCGGAGAGAGTTGGGGATTTCGTTATTTTCATATTTGGGGTTTTTCTCAAATTTTGAAAATAGGATCATTGATTTTATTTATTTTATCTTCAATTATTTCTACTACCAAAAAATTCAGAGAGGGAATAAAATGACTTTCCCAAAATAAAGAAATAATGAAGATTTAATAAAAAAATCAAATAAGATTTATTTTGGAGTTTTTCGCTTTTTATTTGAATTTAGGAAAAATGCGCGTTTTTCAAAATTGCATTTAGGTCCCAAATAAATGTTCATCTAGTCCGGCTTGATTTTAGAAGTCGGGGAAAATTTATTTCGGGATTTTTGGAGTCCGTTTAGTATTTCTTTTTATTTTTCTACCGAGCGTAATGTTTTAAAAAAAACGCGCACCGACTTCGGGCCGTACCCGAGCGGGATTCCGCTCAGGGGCGCTTTATAAAGCGCGGGACCCCGCCGCCCAGCCCGCCAGATCGCCCCGGCCCACCCGCAAACCCTAACCCTAGCTGCCAACCGCCGCCGCCGGAGCCGCCGCCCCGCCGCCCCGCATCCCGAGGTTCTCTGCCTCCTCGAATCGCGTGCCGCCGGTTTTTCTTAAAAATCGGGCGGTTTTCTTTACGGTTTTTATTTCGGTTTTTTTAGATTCGTTTTATTTTAGTTTTCGGTTTTTTTTTCTCGGTTTAGGTTAATTAGCGGACGTTCGTCCCCATTAGATCGTCTTAGCGAACGCTTTTCGTCAGATTCGTTAAATTAACGAACATTCGTTCGTTAATCTGTTCGTCGTTTTTCTTTTTCTCGGATTTTCCGCGGTTATTTTCTGATCGCGATTTCTGATCCGATTTTCGATTTAGTATAGCTTTTCGCTCGTTTATCGGAATCAGGCGATTCAAACGCCTAGAGTTTCTTCTCGAAACCCTCTTTCCGAATAATCTACTTAAACAAGTTTTTGCTTCTGTAAAATTTGACTTAGATCCAGATTAGTAAAACGAAGCTGTTTTCTTTCGCCATTTGACTTTCGTTGCTTTATTCAATTTGATTCTTTTCGCAAACCGGAGTTCTTAAGTTGAACATTCTGGTTGGATCTTTTGTTCGAGTTTTACCTATGCATTAGATGAGTACTTATTGTATGCTTGTTTTTTTGTATGCGATAGAATACCCGGAGTGCGCCGCCTGTTACTTCGAGTCTCTAGGTTTCGTGGATCCTCAGCAAGGCAAGTAACACTTGATCATACCTTTTCTACTACCCAGTTTTTATGCATTATATCTATCCTCAAACATTGCATGAATAGGATCTAATTAAATTGTGGGATGGGAAGTAGATGAGGTAGTACCTATCACCTATTTTATTATCAAACCTTTGGGAGTTACTTCTATGTTTGCTTATTATGCCATGCTATGCTAGTAGACGTGGATTGGGTGAGTGAATATCCATGACAGATGTGAGATTGTTAATTACTGGTTTATTTAAGGTGGCAACTTAAACACACATCTGGGTGGATTGAGGCACCTGTTTTCTAGCAGGACTTGCGTGTATTTCTTCGGACCGCCACCCAGGCTCAAAGGGATCATGAGATTATTCAAACTAGAAACTTACGTGTGCAGCCACATGCTATTATGGGCTCTAGCATAGTTGACTAAGTTGTGCGAACTCTTACGGGGTGGACTAGCAGATGTAGGGGATGTAGGTTGGTACGGTCTACCCCTCTAGTAAGGTGCTAGTGCTTCTGAAAGACTATGTCTCGGTCATCCGTTTCTCAAACACCATGTAGTGCGGGAAACCAAGCGGAGGCAATCGAGTCATGTGGGGAAAGTGCGCAAACCTCTGCAGAGTGTATAAACTAATCATGGTTAGTCGTGTCTCCGGTTATGGACATCTTGAGTATCTAGTACTTGATTATCATGTGAATCTCATCATGTTACTTTAATTAATATTGTTGGGTTTTTAATGAGTACTCTTAATTGGGATTGAGAATGCTGTCAACCATTCTCAATGTTTAGCAACCACCATGATAGTTAAATGAATTTATTCCTTTGCAGTAGGGAAAATTTGGCTTTATGCAAAAACTGTAACGAGCTTTACCACCAGCCAAATATGCATGTAGTATAGCCTATCTCCATTGTTATTCTCTATGTGTTACATTGCCAACATATTCCATGTGCTGACCCGTTTTCAGGCTACAACGTTTCATGTTGCAGACTTTTCAGACGACGAGTAAGGTGCTTTTAGGTCGTGGTTCTATACTCAGTGATTGCCATTGGAGTTGATGGACTCGCTTATCTTCCAAGCCTTCCGCTGTTATCGTTTTAGATGGCCTTAAGCCATATTTATTTCAATAAGTTCTCTTTTGAGACATTCGATGTAATAAGTGTGTGATTGCTACTCTGTTATAAATCCTCCAAGTACTGTGTGGTGTCAGCATTACTGATCCAGGGATGACACTGAGCACAGAGATCAGACTGTTTGAGGTCTGGTCGCTACAAGGTGGTATCAGAGCACACGCTGACTGTAGGACACGGCCACTAAGCTTAAGCCCTAGATCACTACTCTTTCTTCTCATTTCTGACTCCTCATCTTTTCTATTCTTTAGGATGGCGGATGCAAGGATCAAGTCCGCGCAACCAGATGAGAATTCACCTTTTGGATGTCACTTGAAGGAAGCCGCTAGATACTTGAACATAGGAGTACCAAGCTTCACTGGAACTTTCAACGCCACTTTACCCGAAGAGGAGCGCTGGAGGATTCAAGTCTACATTCCAGGAAGGACGTTTGCACCAATCACGGAACCAATAGAGTTTATCTTTGATGTGCCAACATGGAGCCTAGGAAAGAGCATGGCAGCTCACATCGCCATGGGACGAATTGGAGAAGTTTATCGCAAAGATCTCAAGAATACTATCTACCAGATTTGTGGGCGCCGAGATGAGCATTGGGAGATGATCGCCACAAGGAGGGACAGATCCATCGCAGGTTACATTCAGGAGTTAAACCAACACATCCGACGCCAGGAGAACCAGATGTGCGCAGATATGGAGGAGCTACAGAAGGCTATGACCAGGATCAAGGAGCTAGAAGCAGAACTCAAGGCTACGCGTAAAGACTATATGGAAGAAATCGTCGCTCTAGTAAGACAGAACGGTGACCTTAAGGAGAAGATTGGAGTATTCATGGGAGGTTCAGCACCCAAAGGATAAGAGGATGAACCTACCTGTCCAGATAATTATATCATCATCGACGACAATGACTCGGATCCCGATGATAGCGATGATGACTATGTTGATGAAGCTGGAGCAGATATCATGGAATCTGCATCGGAGCAGTTTTTCTAGTTGACCACCATAACAGTAGTAGAATTTTCCACCATTTAACTAGTTTTAGTCCAAGCACTTTTGTAATGATAGTTAGACCGTTGTATGCCCTTGTTTGAATTGATTGGAATGATATTGTGTGTTTTGTCTCATGTGCATATGGATAGTGTATTCTCACTAGACCTCATTCTATTCTTAACTCTCCCCTTTAAACCCTCAGATGCCTCCGAGACGCGACCCTGAGTTTGTTTTCCCGCCAGAGATCACGCAGTTGATTCAGCAGCAGAATACCTTGATTCAAACATTGGTACAGAACCAAGGCAACAACAACAACAATCCACCACCACCACCTTTTGACCATCTGGCACGTTTCTTAAGGTTGAACCCGCCAGTGTTTTCCAGTAGCACCGAGCCAATAGTAGCAGATGATTGGCTCCGTAAGATAGGGAGGGAGTTGACCATTGCAGGATGCACAAATGGAGAGAAGGTGAAGTTTGCCGCGCATCAGCTTGACGGACCCGCAGCAGCATGGTGGGAGAATTTTACAGCCACTTACCCTGTAGACACTATCACATGGAATCAGTTTCAGCAAGCTTTTCATACTGCCCATGTTTCAGCTGGAGCTATGGCCATGAAGAAGCGTGAGTTTCGCAACTTACGCCAAGGAGGACGGACAGTTGGCCAGTATGTGGATGATTTTAGTAAACTAGCACGTTATGCCCCAGGTGACATTGCTACGGATGCAGCTAAGCAGGAGAAGTTTCTAGAAGGACTGAATGATGAGTTGAGCATGTAGTTGATGGTAGCCACTTTCAATAACTACCATGAGTTAGTAGATCGTGCTCTTATGATTGAAGGGAAGCAGCAGCAGATTGATAATCGTAAGAGGAAGTATGCACAGGGGAAGTATAATTCTGGAGCTCAGCAGAAGCCACGCTTTGCCCCGAAGTCAGGAGGACATTTTCAGCATACTCATGGAGGAGGCAGCTCGCACAATCACAATGGCACAAAGAATGGGAACAGGAATGGAGGAAGCAATGGACAAAGCCGCACCACCCCGTCAACACCATCCAAAGCAGACCTGAGCCATATCACCTGTTATAAGTGCCGCAAGACGGGGCATTACGCAAATGATTGTCCTGAAGGCCAAAATGGAAATGGTAATGGAAGCTCAGGAAAGAAGCCGAACCCTTTCAACAGGGGGTAAGTGAACCACGTTACCGTGGAGGAGGTTGAAGCTCAGCCAGATGCAGTAATAGGTAAGTTTTTGGTTAAGGCATTTACTGCAGTTGTTCTTTTTGATACTGATGCATCGCATTCATACATATCAAGGGGATTTGTGGATAAATATAAATTGCCAACCCAAGCACTTAGGTCACCCATGCTAGTAACCTCACCCGGAGCAGAGTATACGGCTAGTAAATGGTGTGATCGACTGCCATTAAGGATTGGACACTATGTATTTCCCTCGGACCTAATAGTTTTGGAATCGCAAGGTTTGGATGTGATATTAGGCATGGATTGGTTATCGAAGTATGGAGGGAACATTGATTGCGCTAGTAAGACAATTTTGCTTACAACACCAGAAGGGATAAGGATCAAGTATGTATCACGGCATGAGCCGAGGAGAGCACATGTAAATTCCTTATCAGGAGTTGTGCAGGAGGAAGTACCAGTGGTAAGGGATTTCCCCGATGTATTTCCAGAGGAGTTTCCAGGCATGCCACCAGATAGGGACATTGAGTTCTTAATTGAGCTACCGCCAGGCACTGGGCCTATATCCAAGAGACCGTACAGGATGCCAGCCCAGGATTTGGAGGAAATCAAGAAGCAGATTAAGGAGTTGTTGGATAAAGGTTTTATTCGCCCAAGTTCTTCGCCTTGGGGATCGCCAGTACTTCTAGTGGAGAAGAAGGATGGATCGTTAAGAATGGTTGTTGATTATCGCGGATTGAATGAAGTAACCATCAAGAACAAGTACCCACTACCAATGATCAATGATCTGTTTGATCGGTTGCAAGGAGCGAAGGTGTTTTCCAAGATCGATTTGCGATCAGGGTACCATCAGTTGAAGATTAGGGAGCAAGATATACCGAAGACGGCTTTTACCACCAGGTACGGGCTGTATGAGTATACCATTATGTCATTTGGTCTGACTAACGCCCCAGCCTATTTTATGAACATGATGAACAAGGTGTTTATGGAGTTTTTGGATAAGTTCGTTGTGGTGTTCATTGATGATATTTTGGTTTATTCGAAGAATGAAGAGGAACACAAGGAGCACTTGCGATTAGTACTCGAGAAGCTCAGGGAACATCAGCTATACGCCAAGTTCAACAAGTGTGAGTTTTGGTTGAAGGAAGTCGGATTTCTCAGACATGTTATATCCGGAGAAGGTATCGCAGTAGACCCCACTAAAGTTGTCACTGTGACAAACTGGGAAGCACCAACCACGATTGGAGAGATCAGGAGTTTCCTTGGACTCACGGGATACTACCGAAGATTCATTGAAAATTTCTCGAAGATTGCGAAGCCTATGACAGAGTTGTTGAAGAAGGATACTAAGTTCATTTGGACTGAGGAGTGTGAGGCTAGCTTCCAAGAGTTGAAGAAACGTTTGGTTACCTCACCTGTGTTGATTCTGCCAGATCGGACTAAGGATTATGAAGTGTATTGCGACGCTTCACGACGAGGACTTGGAGCAGTGCTTATGCAGGAGGGTAGAGTTGTTTCGTATGCTTCACGACAGCTTAAGCCCCATGAGTTGAATTATGCTACTCATGATTTGGGGTTAGCAGCCGTAGTGCATGCACTGAAAACGTGGAGACATTTTCTCATTGGAAATCATTGTGAGGTGTACACGGATCACAAGAGTTTGAAGTACATCTTCACACAGAAGGAATTAAATCTCAGGCAGAGGAGATGGTTGGAACTTATTAAAGATTATGATATGAGATTGCATTATCACCCCGGGAAGGCTAACATTGTAGCAGACGCGTTGAGCTGCAAGAGCCATGTCAATACTCTAATGACGGGAGAAATACCCAAGGAGTTAGCCGAGGAACTTCGAGAGCTATGTTTGGAAATAGTTCCGAGAGGCTATGTAGCAGCATTGGAGATTCAGTCTACGTTGATGGATAAAATCAGAGAAGCTCAAAAGGCAGATACGGAGGTTGCCACTATTAAGGAACGGATGAGCAAAGGAAAGGCTAAGGGATTTCGTGAGGATGAGTACGATACCCTACGATTTGAGGACCGTGTTTATGTGCCCAATAACCCGGAGATCAGGAAGTTGATTCTGCAAGAGGCGCATGATTCACCATATTCGATTCACGCCGGGAACACAAAGATGTATTTGGATTTGAAGGAAACATTCTGGTGGACCAGAATGAAGAAGGATATCGCAGAGTATGTAGCAGTTTGTGATGTTTGTCAGAGGGTGAAAGCAGAACATCAGAAGCCAGCTGGATTGTTGCAGCCATTGCCTATACCCGAATGGAAGTGGGATAAACTAAGTAAGGATTTCATCACGGGATTGCCCAGGACTCGTTCAGGCTATGACTCGATTTGGCTTGTAGTCGATCGTTTGACGAAGGTAGATCATTTCATCCCAGTAAAGACTACCTACAGCAGTGCCAAATTGGCTAAGATATACATGACAAGGATCGTATGTTTGCATGGAGTTCCGAGGAGTATCGTATCAGATAGAGGAACCCAATTCACCTCTAAATTCTGGAAGCAGTTGCACGAAACATTGGGAACCAGGCTGGAGTTTAGCACAGCTTTCCACCCACAGACAGATGGACAGACTGAGAGAGTCAATCAGATTTTGGAGGATATGCTTAGAGCTTGTGTTTTGGATTATGGATCAAGTTGGGATGACAACCTACCATACGCGGAGTTTTCTTACAACAACAGTTATCAGTCCAGTTTGAAGATGGCCCCTTTCGAAGCCTTGTACGGAAGGAGGTGCAGAACCCCGTTGTTGTGGGATGAGGTTGGAGATCGCCAGTTGTTTGGACCAGATTTGATTAAGGAGTCTGAACAGAAAGTAAAGTTGATTCGCGACAGGCTCAAGGTAGCTCAGTCAAGGCAGAAGAGCTATGCAGATTCGAAACGCAAGGAGACAGAATACGAAGTCGGAGACAGAGTTTATCTTCGAGTATCTCCACTTCGAGGAGTTAAGCGTTTTGGAGTTAAAGGAAAGTTAGCGCCACGTTTTGTGGGGCCATACAAGGTTTTGGAACGCATGGGAGAAGTAGCATACAAGTTGGAATTACCTGAGGGATTGCCAGGAGTTCACGATGTGTTCCATGTTTCACAGTTGAAGAAGTGTCACGCAGAGATGGCTGATATACCACTGAGAGATACTGTGCCATTGGAAATGATTCAGTTGAAAGAAGATCTGACCTACGAAGAGAAACCTGTTAAGATTTTGGATTATGCCAGCAGAGTTACCCGCAGCAAGGTTATCAAGTTTTGCAAAGTTCAGTGGAGCCACCACACCGAGGAGGAAGCCACCTGGGAGCGAGAGGAAGATCTGCTCAAGGACCACCCTCACCTATTTGCTAGCCAACCCGAATCTCGAGGGCGAGATTCATCTTAAGGGGGGTAGGTTTGTAACATCCCAAATTTCCAATTTGGAATGTTATACATAGATCATCATGCATATCATATTTTTATTGCATTGTTGGCTCGATCCTAGAAATTCTACGCAACTCAAGGACCCTCGGAGAGAGTTGGGGATTTCGTTATTTTCATATTTGGGGTTTTTCTCAAATTTTGAAAATAGGATCATTGATTTTATTTATTTTATCTTCAATTATTTCTACTACCAAAAATTCAGAGAGGGAATAAAATGACTTTCCCAAAATAAAGAAATAATGAAGATTTAATAAAAAAATCAAATAAGATTTATTTTGGAGTTTTTCGCTTTTTATTTGAATTTAGGAAAAATGCACATTTTTCAGAATTGCATTTAGGTCCCAAATAAATGTTCATCTAGTCCGGCTTGATTTTAGAAGTCGGGGAAAATTTATTTCGGGGTTTTTGGAGTCTGTTTAGTATTTCTTTTTATTTTTCTACCGAGCGTAATGTTTTAAAAAAACGTGCACCGACTCCGGGCCATACCCGAGCGGGACTCCGCTCGGGGGCGCTTTATAAAGCGCGGGACCCCGCCGCCCAGCCCGCTAGATCGCCCCGGCCCACCCACAAACCCTAACCCTAGCCGCCAGCCGACGCCGCCGCCGCCACTGCCGCCC